>NW_020884872.1:5166532-5437101 GCF_003945725.1 Corapipo altera | reverse complement strand
GATAGATAGATAGATAGATAGATAGATAGATAGATAGATAGATAGATGATAGATATTCCTGTCAGTGCTAGTGGCTGTTTTTCCACATAATTCTAGGAGAGAAGGTGCCAAGTATGAAACAGAAGGGGAGAGGGGAAGGCAGAGGGATCTGTGTGTTCCATCAGAAGGTAGAGAGGGTGGTACTTCTACTGCTTCATTCATTCACCTCTATGGAAACCTTCTACATAAAGATGTTCAGCAGCACTTCAAAATACCACCATGGGAGATAGAAAAATGGGTGAGGAAACAAATATGGAATTGGAAGTAATTGGAAACCAGATGAAAAATAAATGTGAAAACACAGTATGCCTGTGGCCTCCACTATTTCTATTCAAATCTCTTACATATCTGTGACACTAGGTAAACTGATTTACAGTTCAATCTGTTCATTATTAAAGAAAATCAACCAAATTCCTGCTCTTAAAAAAAAGTTGCCATCTCTGTAAGTTAGGCCACTGTAAAGTATCTCACTTTTTCCTCACTTTGGGGTTCATTTGTCTCTGATAAACAGTTATTGATGCAAGACAAATGCATTATTCTTTCACACCTTTCCTAGATCACAGGGTTGCTGAAGAAAGAGGGGCAAGTGATAGGGTTAATGAACTGCAGCAGGTCAGTGAGATCTCTTGATATGGTAGAAAGGGTATTTCCAGCTATGGTCCAATAACCAGAAATAAAAAGGGGATTTCTGGCATTGTGGATACCATTTCAAATCACTGTTGCATTTAGTTTTTGAAAAAAAAATCAACCACACAAAACTCAAGAGACCTTTAGGCTGCCAAGGATTTATTCGCTGTGTTACTCCAACCAAGTTCCTTCCCTTCCAGGTGCTTCTGTTTGCTTTGTCTTACCCATTTCATTTCTTTTGGGTAGGGAATATTTCCTTGTCTGTGTTTTCACAGAAATTAGAGCAAGGGCACTCCAGTCTTGAGTGATATCCCTTGCTGATATTTTAACAACGATACCTGAGGATTCATTTAGAGCAGATGGCCTCCAAATCTTCAAATAAGCAATCATGTTAAATGGTGGTTTTGGTTAAGAGCACTTTGAATAAATGCAGGACTCTGAACCCACAGACAGCTCAACAGAACCAATTCAACCACTTGTAGTCTCTCAGGTGAGAAACATAAGCTACTTCCACAAAAGCAGTTACAGAATTTCCTTCCACATAAAGCAGCCAGTTCTGCTGCCTACAGCAATTCCTCTCCAGTCTGCACAAAGCACTGCTGACCTACAGATGCTGCCAAGTCTGGGGGTCAGGCAGGGAGGAAAGTGGCACTGAAGCAATTGCATGGAAGAAGAAAACAGAAACTAACAGTTCAAGCAAGAAATAAAAATAAAATAAAATAAAAAACCACCAAAGCCAACACAAAACAAAACCAAAACCAACACCCTCCCCAAAAAAACAAACAAAAAACCCCCACAAAAACCAACTAAAAACAAACAAGAAAATAAACAAACAAACAAACACAACAACCACCCCACAAAACCAAAACTCACCAAAACATGAAAATGGTGGGAAATGCAACATTCAAAGGGACGTGTCCGAAAACAAGCAGAACACATTCTTTCTTTCTATTAAGTAAACTACTTCCAAGGATATACTTAAATAGTAACTCAATGCATCCTACATTTACTTGTTTCATGAAGTTGCCAAGCCCATCTATTTTATTCCCAATGGAAAAGTAATGTGATTTTCAACACTTAGTAGTTTTACCTTTAGAGAACAGTCATAGAGGTTTCTTTAAATAAAGTTTTGTGCCTCACAACTGATTCTTTAGCCTATGTAATATAGTCTGTTACTCAATAAAAATACTAGTTCACAAATGACCACATATGCAAAAAGGGAGAGGAGAGGAAAATAAGATATTAAAGACCAATTGTCTATTTAGAATTAGTTTTCCTAGCCTAGGTTTGTCACCCCATTTTCAACTCTTTTCCTTGTATAAATACCTCTAGTTGCTCATCCCTAATCCCAAAGCAAATTCTGTACTCATTTCACTTAATTTCTTCACGTTTCTTCATTTTAAATACTATTTTTTTTCACTTCTGACACTTTGCAAGATGTTTTCGTTTTTTCAAGTGACATGAATCGCACCATTCATTCTGCTGACCTTTACAAAATAAGAGGAACCTTCGTTTTTACAGGCCTCCCATTAACATTCAAAATGTCTGTGCCACATTTCCTATAGCCAGGTAAACGTGGCTGAGAAGATTAAATGGTCTGGTTAATTTGCTGATTCCAGCAGAATCAGTTAGACTTACTTAAGTTATCCACATTTAAACCAAATGATTCATACAGTGACAGTGAAAACCAGATGAGTTTCTAATTACTAGCTGAAGTGTTAGTGGTAATGTAAAAAGATTATAGATGGTTTCTCTAGGAATTTTAGCTTGTTGGGTCAGCCTTTTTGGAGGATTAAAGCATCATAACAAACCACAGCCAACAACTGTGCTTTATTAGCCACTTCTGGTTTTCAAATGCTGTAGGTTTTAGTCCTCAACATCCTTCCTTGCCCCATAGATTGAGGCTAAGTTGGATACTTGACAGAACAGAAATTTACTTTTAACTGCAGTTTTGAAAGAGTGACTGTATTATTTCGTATTGGTTTGCCTTATTCTGAAGTCCTTTCCTGGTTCTTTATTGGTTTTAAAATGACCAGTTTTCTAAAACCAGGTACCTCCATACTTTGGTCTGGAGACTTGCAATATCCCTGAGAATATAAAATACTCCTCAATTCCTATAGCATTTTCACAGGTATAAAAAAAAAAAAAAAAAAAAAAAAGAAAAAGAAAAAAAGAGCACACTTCACTGCAATATTAAATAAAATTATTATTACACAGAAATTTGACTTCACTCTCTCCTGAACTTACAAGGAGTAGCTACAGCTAACTGCCCTTTCTTGATATCCACCAGTCAGTCTCTGGAGGATCAGATAACACTTTGGAGAATTATTTTTCTTTCCTGAAATGGTTTAGGAAAAGCTTCTAGGAGTAAGAGACAGACCATAGTCTTTGGTGACTTGATATTATTCCAGTCTTACACCCATATCTCACACAGACAAACATCCCAGCTGGAAATTTGGCCAAAGTGACACACACAAGCCCCAAAGCCATGCCAATAATCAAGCAGAAATCCCTGGCCCCTGTGCAAAGGGACAGCTGAAGCTGTGTGGTGTGTGTTTCACAGAGTCTCAGAGAAGGTGCTCTGATGGTTCAGATGTTCACGAGAAGACTGTGTAAATGTCTTCACAGCCCTTTGGAGACAGGCACCAAATTTTTTGTCCTGACTCTGGTCAGTTCTCAGGCAGAGGTGGCACATTTATAGGTGTTGTGCTCAATCTAATAGTAACAAGCACAGACACTCAGCCACACACCCAGGCAGCCCTACATCCATGAAATCAAACCTATGGGCAGAAAAACCTCATTAATGTGAAATCCCACCAGAAGGATTATGAAGATGTCTGGAGTAAGACAGCTGTCACAATATTTACTTTACATATGACAGGAAAAAAAAAACCCAAACACTTTTTAGACATTTTAAAATTGTAACAGCTTAATTTGATAATAGCAATTTATATTAAACATGCTGATAGAAGTTTGAGAACAGGATATTACAGAAAGAATCAGGTTGCATCCAACATTACAGTTTCAATAGAAATAAAAGGTTATTTAACAAATCTAAAGTAAATCAAGTCAATTTACCACTGAAGCCACATACAGTGTTTCAACAGAAAAAAATTTTCATAACTTCTTGGGGGAAAAAACCAAATTTTACTAGATGCCTAAAGAGAACTCTCTCTTCTCCAGCACCCCCATTCTGATTTAGTTTGTGCTAAACACATACATATATTTACAAAATAATACCACTGTCAAATACAGCTACATTAAAGAGAAGTTTTGGGGGGGAAGTCTTTGAAATACAGTACTCTAATTCAAATTGGTTTTGGCAGGATATAGGCAGGAAGCTTAATAGCACAGTATATACCATACAAGTCACATTTAATAAATTCCTTAAGTCTGGTAGGCAGATTTCAGCCAGTTCAGAATGTCAGCTGAGACAGACTCAGTTTGCTTCCTCCCATTTAGCCCTGATGCAAAAACATCGAGACAAACCATTTCCCTGCCGAATATCATATTGATGTATCTATACAAAGACTGATTACTTTCTCCTGGAAGGGAGTGTTACCACAGAATCAACCTCTCCTGTTTGGACTCATCAAAGAAACACCCAGAAATCGTAACAAGCACAAGCCAAATAAAGCCATGTAAAATTGCCACTCTGGAAGTTTCTCATATACGGTTCCAATTTGACCAAGACTTGGAAAGCTTCAGGTTTTGTGCTCTAAAATAACTTCTCAGCCAGGAAATATGAGGGTCTATAAATCTATCTATGAGGGTCTATCTATAAAAAATAGTGCTTTTCAATACATATCTGTTACATGCATTTTGAAGACAATTACAGAGAAATAAAGACAAAAAGCAGTATTAGTTCCAACTCAGCATCAAGTATCTACCATTTATTCAAAATTTTTAACTTGTGTTTGGGGAAACCCTTCTGAGACACACTAACCCCTTCCTTCCTTCTCCTGCTTTTCTACTGTCTAGAAGAAACTTCCACTCTGTTTTGCCATTACCAGTGTTACTCCCAGGTACCTGAAAGTTCAAATGTTCTCATGCCATGAGATGTATTTTCTTCTTTCATCCCACCCTGAATAAGCAAATCCTTTGTCTGGTCTATAATATTCATTTTGGCTGAAGTTCTTACTTCCTATGTCCCCCTTCAGCACAGACACACTTTTCCCATGTTTCAGGTCTTAAAATCTTCCACTTAACAAAGAGCTGAGAACAGAAGAAAGGAAAGAATAAAAGATGGTTTGTTCCATTGTGGAAGTCCTTCATATTCTGTTCTAAGAGGGTCTCCTGCCTCAGATATTTACCAATTACAGATGTTTCCGTGAGAAGATTAATCCTGCCCCACCATCCCCAATGAACTTAATTGTTCTATAGCATCCTGCAGGATATGGAGAGGGGAAAAAGAGGGTATTTTCTTCTTGACCCTTAGCTGCAAAACAATTTGTACCCTGAATTTTGGAACAGACAGCTTCTCCAGTGCTTCCACGGTGTAAACACACGAGCTATTCTCTGCCTTCAGACTGTCTCATTTCATTAAAGATATTAAATTGTTTTTATGCAATGATATAACAGGACTGAGCTCCTTAACTGCCCACTTGTGTTGGTTTCTCTCCTGAATTTTCTCAACATGCATTTGGGACATTCTTAAACTTCAGATATCTGCAATTTACTCTGTAAAGCAATAAAAAGGCACAGTAAGACAAACAAAGCAGTATATGAACAACATAAATCCGAGTGGTAGAGTTAGCTGGCAATGCATAATGCATTTTTTCAGCAGGTAGAGTCTAGAAAGCTTACTTCATTTATTTCAAGAATGCACTGTGAACTTATTGAAAGTAGCATATATCTGGAGACAGAATACACTTCAGGAATAGCTTAAGTAGCTGTGCTGTTCAAAGATACAGATCAGTTCAATAAAACCTTGTGAAAAAACCCAGTGGTGAAATTTAAAGCACTAAAGGAAGGTACAGCATGCTTTGGTGAAGGCATTTTTCCCCCTAACACCTAAAGAGCATCATGTGCTGTGATGCCATAAACTGTTTATCACCAGATAATAGCTGAGGTACTTAAGCTACCTTCAGTGTTTTTTAAAACCTAATATCATTCCTCTACCTACAATCTACAAAACTGAGCTGCCTGCTCACTCTTCTGTGCTTCTCCAGCACACAGCTGCCCTGTGTCCCCTCAAGCAGGAATCACACAACCCACTGGGATCACCTGAACTCCACAGGAATTCCTCTGCCAGCACAAATTCAAGATACACATCTGCAAAACATGTCAAAAGATCAGCCATATTCTGAAGACCAAAAGACGAGCTTGTAGGGGGTATAAGATCAGACTTTAACTTCCTTAGTACAGACTTTTCCTTTTAAAATTAACCTGCTTTCTACTTCCCAAGCAAGTAACCTGTGAGAAGCACACATGAAGTTATAGAACATGGCTTCTGGGAGAGCATCTGCTCCAGCAAACCACTTCCCAGAGAGTTTCAACTCTCTCACTCTCTCTCATCTGGCCTCCATTATTTCATCAGAATTTGTTTAAATGGAGGCTGATCAGTAATTTATTACCCTAATTTTTTATTCACCCTTAATTTCTTATGAATTAAGTGCAGAACTATAATCAGTTATAACCACTAAAGCATGGAATACTTGAGTTATCTTCTCTTCAAAAAAAGGGTTAGAAATAAAGAACTCAAGAGGCAAGATTGAAGAGTAATTAGTGACTTTGGGTTCCCAAGAGGAAAAAATTTAAAGTCTGTTATCAACTTCTTTTCTCTGTAAATCAGCCTCTTGGAAAATCCATCCAATTAGAAACATACACAGGTGGAAAACCTTCTCTCTTCCAGATTTATAAAAAACCACACCTAGCTAGATCTACCTCTCTTTATCTCTCACCAGTAGAAACAGCTATTAGAAACAATCCAATTATTAACTAATTAACATAATAGCTCACCACTAACAGAATTTTTAGTCTTACATTCAGAACTATCGGAGTGGAAAATTATCAGTCTGCTGCCAGCAGAGCACCAGGAAGCTCAGTGTGAAATGCAAAAATTTACTTTCTGACCAGAGGGGTGTTTTTTCCCCTCGCATCTCACGCTAGTTAGTACTGCAGAAGAGATAAACGTCTAAGAAACAGAACCATTATGTGGATTAACTACAAGCAATCAGGTTGCAACTTCCTCAGTATGTTGCCATTCTACAACTGGATATTCGTGTTCCAGTTCTGATCTCACTGGTCAGGAGAACCAGAAATGTTGTTAAAACCAGAGAAAATGTCCCAGCACAAACCAGAGAGAAGAATGTCCCTCCCTTGGTACCTACATGTGCCTCCCCAGGCTGGGTGATGGTGACCAGATTCCCCTAGACTTGAGCATGGACTGTGAAGCAAGACAGCCTGGTGGGGAGTGTGGGCTGCTTTTATTTGCTGTGTAATTTGGAGCCCTTATGTTTCATACTTTCAAGAAAACCCGAGCGTTTACATTTTCCTCGTTTAAATACAAGCTAAAATACCCAATCACACGATGCCACGTTTCTGACGTCATAGGTATCATGTGAAGTCATGAGAGCTGTCAACGCTGTACCATATTTGTACAAAATTAAAAAATAGCCTTTTACAGAAACATCCCACATTTTCACTGCCACGCAGCTCTTCTCCTTTTCTTTTATGCATACTAACATGCATAATTTATTTTTCCTATGCAAATAAATCCTAGCCTTTATTTAACCCCTCTGTTTGCTCCTATTTATAAGGGATTCATCCAAAGAAGTACAGCTTCCTTTTTCCCAATTTCCTGTTCAAAACCTCACAGTAACACCTTCTAAATGGCAGCAAATAAGTTACAAAACACCTGCTTTTAAGCTTACACAAATTAAGCAGAAACACTACCACCCCTACAAATTAAACAGAAACAACACCACCTCCACACCTCATATATGTTTTTTTCTCTTGTATAAGGTAAACCCATTCAACTTCTGAGCTGTCAAACAAGTAGAGTTTTTTGGTTAAGGAAGAAACAAAACAAAGATGCATTGTGTTTTGCCAGGATGGCAAAGCAGTGTGGTTCTCACCATCTGTAAAACTGCAGTCCTAAAAACACTGTTAGCACTCTTTTTTTATCAGTTTTTAAGCATTTTATGATCAGCTGCTGACGAAAGGTGGAAATCACTTACTCTCTTACATATTTATATTCAACTACATTTTCTTCCCGGGGCAGGACGATCTTTATAGGAAGTCCAGCAAAAGTCCACACTGGAAGAGCTCCTATATTGGGTTTTAAAGACAGTTTTATTTTCATTATGCCATTTAAATCACCCCTCTATTCGCTGCTCAGATTCTTGGATTACACTCCAAAGGACTCAACCAGTGGCAATAATACTTAGCAGCAATACAGGAGAGATTTGAGTATACAAATAAATACATGCTCTAGGGAAAAAATAAAAAAAAAAGATTACTTTCCTTTTAGTTACATGTTTTTCTAATTGCCTGTAAGTCCCTAGGTTTGGAAGACCTGTCCAAGAAGAAACCATGGATTGCCATCACTGCTGGTTGGGTCATCCTTGCTCCACAGTCTTTAAAGTAGGTGGTGGAAGAGGACCAATCTAGGAATGATGAGCATTAAGACTTTAAATCAAAAGATGTGGTGAGGTGATTTACTTAATTCAGCTGTGACCCTTTGGATTTTTGCACCCATAATGACATCCAGCCAATCAAAATGGGTCTTGGCCTCATTTACCTTTCAATAGTTCCATTTTGTACCACTGCAAAAAACCCACTGCTGAGAGATCCTGAAATGTATTTCTCTGGAGCCATTCTCTGCATTAAATCAGGGCTTCTTGGTGAAAAAGAGGGACTTGGGAGTGAAATATTGTAAAAAATACTGGTATTAATATAAAAACTAGTACTAAAACTGGTAGCGCATTTGCAACAGGATGCTCCTTATATAAACCAAAAAAGGCCAACATCATTAGTAACACTTACATTCCTCCTTTCAGAAATGTCTCAAGCCTAATAAATTAGGTGACATTGTTTATTGAATTTGAACAAGCTGAAACTCACCTGCCAATAGCTCTGAATTCACAAGGATCATGAAGAATCATTATCTACGATGTAGATCTTCACAGATGTTGTATATAGGTTGGAGCTCCACTTCTACTTTGCTTGGTTTGACATACTACTCCCCCAGTGCTCTCCTGCTTTCTAAGCTGATTAAATCAGTGTGACTGATGGCAAAGGGGTTAGGACAGCAACACAGATATTAGTTAGATGGAGTAAAATTCACTGAAGGAACATTTTGTGACACACCAAATACTGCCAATAGGGAATGCACACTACACTATGATGTCAGTTAAAACTTTTAAAGTTGTATTTCTCGAAATTGCACATAGAATAGCTCTATTTCCAGTTGACAAAAAAAGTTGGGTGTCATAAAAAGCCATTATAGGAATTATAAGGAGCTAAAGAAAAACATGTGGCTCAGAAAAGCAAGAAAACTCCTCAGACTTGCACAAATTACTGCTTCGGAGCACCAGAAGGGCAGATTGTGAGGAAGGGCAGCACCACAGAGTCAGAATTTGTGCTATTCCTTTACTGCATTATTCACTAACAGCTGAACTGCAAAGTCAGGGCACAGCCAGTCGATCTGTCGTGACACTGTCACAGAGGCTGCCAACGCCACTCTGCCTCAGCCTGACGTTGCCAAGCCTCAGGTGAGAGGCAGCAGTTCATTGCACGACAATTCCTGCTTTCCTATGCTGCAAATAAAATAGGTTTTCTGCATCTACTGAAGATCAGGACTATACCCACCCTGCAACAAGCACATCTCAGTGGAGCTGACTGAGAGCATCTGTTTCACGGCCTTTTCATCAGGAATACAAGTGTTCATCCAAAATAGTTTTAGTTAGCATTTACCTAAATTGAATGCAATGCAAAGAAAACCATTTGAGCTTCTGTGTAATTCCACTCTCTCTAGGAGTATGCAAGTAGAATCTGCCTTCCACCACACCAGGTACACTAACGCTGTTTTAAATGGCATTGCCCTCGCTGTTTTTCTAACCCGCTGTCTGAATTTAACAGCACACTTACAGCTACCGCCACTTCAGTTTTGTGTTTGGATTAACCCACAGGTTATTTTTTTTGTGGTTTGTTTTCTAGTCAGTCTCATACCCCAGCTCCAGGAGGCACTTTGCTGAAAGAACGGAAACCACTAACAGCGGATGCTGCCAGAGACCGGGAGAAACCTCTGCATGTGGGGAGGGCAGACCTGGGGGAAAACTCCCAGGGTACAAGGTATGAGCAGAACTGGACACAACAGCCCGGGATCCTGATGAAGATTGATGCCGTGGAATGTTGGTGCTAAAAAAATAACTCCGGAGCAGTTAATTAGGGGTGAGATAAGGAAAGGGTTTAATTGTGCCAAGGCAAGAGGTGTTACAAGACGCGCGCCCAGCTGTGCCCGAGATGTTACATTTTATAATATTATCTGTCCAATCCCAAGTGTGTCCACTCCGTAGCCTTTGCCCTGGACCACCTCGCTTCCACCCCTTAGAATTGAGTCTGGGGTGCGTTTTGGGACCACCTCTTCATCATTCTTCATCATCTTCAGAGCACAAAGGGTACATAGTCACCTAGTTCCTGACTCCATTTTGTTATTCAGGCCTTGATCTGGCTGTTCTCTAAACAGCCTAGGCCTTGCCTTGACAAGAGACTAAACATTGACACTGAATTCAGGGGTAGATTTGATATGGGGAGCATAGAATGGGGTAAGAGGGTTAAGGAATGTGTAAACTACTTGTACTACAGGGAAAGGGAATGAGGGCTGCTACTTTTAAAGTCTACTTCTACTACTTATAAAACTTATAAGGCTTACAAAAATTAGAAAACTAAAAACTATAATAGGGGCTTAAGGCATCAAGATACAGTCGGAAGGAACAAGTTTCCAACAAAAACACAGCAATACAGGACTGGCAGGAACCCCCAGCTAGTCAAACTCAGGTGCAGGCACCACAGAAAAACACACCACTGAGGGGTCACAGGTCGTCAGCCCCCTGTGCCACCCCATATCTGCATTAAAGTGGTAGAAAGGCAGGGCTGGGGTAATAACTAAGTTCCTTGGTGTCCTATTCCTCCACCGAGCAGAGATCCTGCATACTCAGCATGTTTGCTAAACCTTCTTTTAAGATTCCTGTGAAGGGGATGCCATGGCAGGAGAAGATGAGAGGGCCCTCAGTCAGTTGGGGTGGTGGTGGTCCATGCAAGCACCATCTCTATTCAGCCAGCAGGACTTTGACAGTGGGTGTCATAACCTCCATTTGCCCCAAACACCCAACCAAAAATTCTGGGCTCCAAACCTGAGCAATGGAATGGGCATCTCAGAAGGCACATTCTGAGAGATACCTCCAGGGTTGTTGCAGTTCCCATTGATGGCACTTTCCACCTTTCTTTTTCAACCAGATCAGAATTCTCTTATTAGTGCTCAGAGATATCAGAACTCAATTCCTGTTCTCCAGCAGGAAACTAAACTCTTTAGTGGTTCTCCTTCAAACTAGAAACTGAAGTTTCTCAAAATCTAGCATTTATTTCATGGGAATTTCCATCTTTTTCAAAAAGTTTTACTCCAAAAGGAAAAGGAAAAGAGGATTTCCATATTTTCCAATGGAATAAAACCTCTGAAATTTTTTTCCTTAACAGAGAATAACTAGAAATTTTCAACTATATTTTAGAAATCTTTACTGCTTAATTCATATATACTGTTACTGCTTAATTCATATGTACTGTTCTTATATTATTTCATTATATGCCAGGAACTGAATATAACTCCCATTAATTCATAAAACATTTAATTTTTTATTCAGTTTTGAAAATCATTAATGACAGTAGGGATTCAATACACACTGAAGGTTTTGCTCTTCTTTCTACTTAGAACTTCTTTCTCTATGCTGAAAGTTTCATTACATTTTTCTTAACAGAACATACATAAAAGATGAAATCAAACTTCAGGCAAAATATGCGGTTTCTTTTTTAACCTTTTTATTCTTTTCAAACACTTTCCAAAGTGGAAATAAATTTTTAAAAATTCTTTGTGAAAATGCTTGAAAAAGATACTACATGGGCATATTTCTGTATAGAAAATTAATCAGATTTTCCTGACTAATTGCATTTGGATTTTCATGAGGAGGGCCCCTAAAAACCTCACTGAGTTGAATATGGAATTTGGTTTCCTCTGTATACTTCCTTTTGGGATCTTGAGCGTACATACTTGCCCAGTATGGACTTTTCCTTTTAAAATTAACCTGTTCTCCATTTCTCAGATAAACAAACCATTAAGGGACATGTATTAGATCGCAGAAAGTGGTTGCTTTTATTGAAAATTCACATCCAGGAAAGTAGGTGCCCCACCACGTCCCTTTACGATAGTTTCAATTCCTCCTCTCATTTGTTACATCCAGGCATTTGCTTCTGTGAATGCTGATCAGTAAGACCACTTTACTTTACTTTACTTTACTTTATTTTACTTTACTCCCAAAGTTTACCAAAGTGTTTATTTGATTAATTTTCTCCTTCTTTCTCTCAACATCAGAAGTGGGGTGATCAGAAGTTCATGTTAATTGGCAATAAATTAGATTAAACAAAAATTCCCTGAGTAGAAACTCTCTTACCTGCAACAGTTGCCTCAGTCACTTACGCTTCTCTGCCTGCACTGGAATTAATGGCAAATAAAACCATCTTTATAAGCACAATGAAAAAACAAATAATAATTTCACCAAGTAGATTCTCATCACTCTGCTAATAGCACTAATGTGCATGTGTTAAAATAAAGATCCTAGAGCTTTTACGGAAGTATATTCACATCCACCTACTGTAAACAACACCAAACTCTTTACACTACGACAAATCAAAGTTCACAGGATGCTTATTCTTAAAACAAACTAACATTTCTGTCACAGATGATTAAACAAAATAGTAGATCTAAACTTGCCATATATTCACATGGAACTATTTTTAATATTTGAACAGCCTTTTCTTACAGACAGAGTTCATTTTCCTACCTCTCTGCTTCCTTACTTGGCATTAATTCATGATCAAACTACCATAACCAACATTAGGAACTCAGCACACACCTAGGAGGCACATAGAGGACTGAAGTCCAAAATTCATAAACACCATCTTTCATTTAAGGGATCCTGATGGTCTGAGGTCCATATTTGATATGTCAGAAAATCAGACTGCCACACACTGTCAGACTAAGGGCCTTAAAGAGATTCCATCACCTCAGATTACTTCTCACAGAAGGCTGTCAGACTCAGTTATGTACAAACCGGACCAAAGCTGGAGTCTCCAGGACTGACCACCTGCAATGGATTATCTGCTTACAGGAACAAGGCAGGCATAGAGGAGTAAAGGATGTCAAAATTTCAACCTATAGGGCAGCAAAAAAAAAACCTTTGCTGCATTTTTTTGGTGCATTTTATCACGGTTTCAAGGTTTTGATGCAGGCAGTATCCTACGGCATGAAACAGACCCCATTGCCACCTCCCTCCTGGTGGCACAGGTTGCCCAGAGAAGCTGTGGCTGCCCCATCCCTGGAAGTGTTCAATGCCAGTTTGGAAGGGGCTTTGAGCAACCTGGTCTAGGGTAAGCCATCCCCACTCATGACAGGCAGTTTGGAACATGATGATTTTTAAGGTCCCTTCCAACCCAAACCATTCTCTGATACTTTAAAAAGGCAGAGCTTGCATGAAGGAATGCTTTAGCTGAAATTTAAAATAGCACAGGTTCCAGGTCGGGATCAAAACAGGATTTCTCTGCTGCTGCACAAAAGCTCAAAGATTATTCTGTGCAGGGCAGTTCCTCAAGCTGGAAAACTGGATTTCATTTCACTGCAGGGGCATGCACATGAAGAGAAAAGCCCATCTTACCTGGCAGATACAGACAGGAAGAGGGGGAAGGCCATTCATGCAAGTCACACGTGGGTCAGAACAGCAGAGGGGCTGCACTTCCATCAACCACCAATGAGAAACCCTGAACATCAAGCTTGAGCATGAGGTGAGGAAACTGTTCATTCCCATCATTTACACCCATTTATTCACTTTTCCTTCTAAAGTGAACTCCCCTGAAAGGAAGACACTTCAAATCTTAGTTGTTGGTATCTAGGGAGAAAAGAGGAGGTGGCAAAGGAAAGGAAGGAAATATTAGTAAGTCAGAGAAAACTCTTCTACTTCTATACAAACTCCTTTATAGATTTCTTGAAAGAATCTTTTGTTAGCAAACTGATGGGTTTCCTACCTTTTTTTTACTGTGCCCTCATGTTTGTTTATTGTGTTTTAGATGGTACAAAATTAGATTCATGACACTTGTATTTGCTCATTCTTGTCATCAACTTGATATTCTCCCTTCCTCCTCCCATTCTCCAAGTCCATGAAGGAGGCCACTATGTGGCAGCCCAGTACCAAAAACAGATGGATGACAGGGTCAGCAGTCTCTCAATGAAAGTTTATCATGCCATTAAATACATAGGGAGCAAATATTCAACTATTGCTGGTGCAATTACTGATGGCAGCAGTGAGAGAGACATGATTATTTGCACTGTTACTGAAGGAGCCCACTCCATGTAGGTGCAATCAAGTGTTACTTTAAAGATCTTCCCTCAGTCCCCTTTGCAGGGAAATATTTTGCAGAATAACAGATCTGACAATACTGCTTTGTGAAGTTCAACTTTAAATTGCCTTTTTCAGTATCATTCCTTTCTTTTAATGTGATATTTCCATATTGTGCATTCCCCATAATTCATTATATGACTTTTGCTTTAGAAAGGTGAGTAATGTACTGACTTTTACACAGCCATGAATTGACTTTTAGCACCTTACACTGTTGCCTATGAGCAGCACTGCAGCTGATATAATGATAACTTAAAAAAAAAATAAACAAGTCCACAAAACTCAAAAGCTACCATTGTGAAGGAGAGTCATGCAGGAAAAACAGCAGAATCTGAGTCAGTCAGAATAGTAGCATAATACTTCAATTACAAGACCCCAAAGTGTACCTCCATCTTCTCATTTCTGAAGTGTGAATGATGATTTCCCTTTAGAAAATTCTAAAAGAAGCATCCAGAGGGCTCCAAATCCAGGTGCCCTGCATCATACTTCCCTCTACATCCTGCACAAACAAGCAATTCTATGAAAATGTCCTTTTTTTCTCGTTACAAATATACCCTGATGTGACTTTTGCCTCTTTAACTGTGATCTCATCTCACGTAGCAAGCTGAGTGGATTTACATGTCTGATCACTGTTTTGCTGGAGATAGCCAAGGAAAACACTGGCTTGTCCCACAGCTGTGTGGCTGATTCAGTGGATGGCACTTTCTCTTCTGAGTCAGCACCGAGTCACTGGTGGGGCTCAGTGCTATGGGATGTGGTATTTCCAAAGGAGATATGTTTTGACTAAAATACAAATCAAGGGAGGTCTAAACACAGAACTGAGGACTAAACCCAGTTCTTTTCAGGCAGGACAGTGACTGCAACAGCTTTAAATGTGTAAAAATAAACACTTTTTTATTTCTTGCATGACAGAGAAACTAGATTATTTCATCTAACTATGAAAATTAAAACCTTCACATCAAGCAGTAACATTGTTTTGTCTCCCCAGTGGATCAGTCTCCTCCTCACTTCCACATACAGAGAATTAGATCTCTAGTCTTACTCCTCCCACCCATATTTGCCTTACCAAACAGAGCCATAAATAAGCCTTTTATTCCACCACAGCTCCTCTTCCCTCCCTGCCAAACGGAGCTGGAAGCACTGGATGTGTGTTCCAATACAAACCCAGTTTTCCTCTAGAAAAGCCTGTGGCCACAGTAATGAGGCAGGATCTGATGTCAGGGCAAGGGTAGAAAATGCTGCAGAGTCTCCAGAGCTCGTTCAGGGGTTAAACCCTTTCCCACTTTACCTCATGTTTTTGTTTCTGCAGAGTTTTCTGAGAAAGAACAGGGTAGAAAGGTCTCCATGCACAAACTCCTGCAAGAGTTCATCTCTCTTTAACTGCCTGTGTGAAAAATTCATTTTTTGTGGGAGTTCAGGTCCCCAGACACTGAATAGCACACCAGATCCACAGGCCTTTGTCCATTATGCCCACCAGGAAACCACAGGAGAAACAGCTTCAGCAGTTTTCTGGTGCCTGGGGCCAGACACTCTGTTTCTGCCCTGATTTCACCTAAACCCCTCCATGTCCCCTCCTCTGGAACACCCAGTGGGAGTTCTCATGGGGCTGAACGTGGGCCATGCTACCTCACTCAGCCCCAAACCTTCCTCCTTCTCCCCACCACTCTGTGCCTCCTGTGGTCATCTGTGCCCATCACCAGCACAGGCTGCACGTTCTGGCACCACAGCAATTTGGCCACAGGCCTCCAAAGCATTGACAGGTCTCTGGGGAAAGCACAGCCCACAGGCTGCTGAGGTTGCAGCCAGTGCTCAGGACTTTGTGACTTGGTACGAACAACTGATGCTTAAATCCAGAACTGATACCCAGTTCCTTAAGTGTTCCAGCTATTGGTACAATGGGATCAAACACACAAGCAGAAGGTTGTTTTAAAAGAATAAATTCCACAGGGAAACACACAGGACTCACAGTTATCACATTAATTTGCTGAAACTATGCAAAATTGAAGAGGGTACAGATGTTCTCACCATAACTGGCTTTGGCTTCTGCTTTGTCTGATGACCCCTTTCCACACATCCTTGCCCTGCAAAGTAGGGAAGTATCCTGATGGTCTGCTCATTCCAATGCTAACTTTAGATTGATAGATAACAATGCAAAAGTCCTTAAGGAGACTTTTGGGTCATTCATAGTCCCTATTTTAGGTGTCTGGTGTGGTTGCTTAACTTGTATGTTAGATTGGCATATATTTACATATATTTACAAAGCACATGTGACTTTCTCACCACTGCAGCTAGGACTGACTGGAAAGCGTGCTCACCAATCTCCAATTTTAACTCAGTTAAAATCTTTTTCCATAGGAAAATGCCAGTTCCTGAAAAATATGCATATATATTCTACAGGAACAGATTGATTGAATCAGATCTTCTAACACACTTCCTAGGGAAACCTGGCTGGTTTCCTGCTAGCTCGCTGGCCTCCCTGGAAGCCTCCCTGGTGAGCAGCATGTCTGGGTTCATGGGCTCCCTGCTGTGATCATCATGGGGAGCCCATTTAAAATTGTGAAATAAAATCTTTCTTCCATTAATTAAAGGAAATTTCATATTCTTGCTCTGTGGGAAGTGAAAAATTTCAAAATACTTAATTTCAATACAGAAAGAATGTGAGAGTGGCCATAAACTCGCCCATTACTCCCTCTACAGGAATTTGAGGTTCTGATGAGCACTTCGTACACATCAGTGCTTACTCCATTGCCCACCTCTGGCTGGGTAAAGACAACTGGTGGAAACCCAAACCTGATAAATTAACATTTGCAAAAAATTAAACTAACCAATTGCTATGAGTTTAACAACAAGCAGGAGCCCAACTTCCCAAGAGATCAACCATGTCGAGCAGCTGGCAATAAAACTTGATTGCATGTGGAAGTGGTTAGGAAAACAAAACAACAATACAACTTCAGCACGCAAACTCAAACTTCTAATCTCACCCAGGCCTTGGGAAAAAAAGATAATCAAGTAGTGAAAAGAACAACTCAGTTTTTATGCAGTGCTTTCCGACTGTGAATCTTAGAAAGTTTAATAGAGAAGGTCCTGTTTCTCAAATAGAAAAGCACACATAAAAAATAAGCTCAATTAGCTGGCCAGCAGTAGGTTTTTATACCATAATCCAGTTTTTCATAGCCACAACCCAGCAGCCAACCTTTAAGAGTTTACCAAAGTCAATTAAAGATTCAGATTCTCATTATGCATAAACCTGTTGGCTCTTCTTCATAGTCAGTCACCCCCTGTGAGCACTGGACTGTTCTGCTCACACTGACAATGGACAGAACATCCTCTGAAATCAGCAGGAATTCCAAATACAGCAAGTTTGTTCAGCTGAGCTGATACCAACACGATCATCTTCTCCATCCTAAAAGCCAGTGATATGCACTCTTCCTCTTTAGGAACATCTTCTATGGCTGGTATCTGCATCCCTCTGGGTGAAGACCCAACCAAGACATACTTTTGGCCTGTGCTCCAACAGCACATCTCCTACCTGGAGAGAGGTTTGTCTTTGCCCATCTCAAAGCCCAGAGACCTCTGCCCATAATCCTAAGAGACCAATTTATCTTCAATCATTATAACATCTAGGCCAGCCTGAGATAATATTTTGGCTATCTGATTGAGGTAATTTGCACAACAAGCATATGATTCTTTTCTGGTTGGTGTTAACGTTTCAGTTCAGGGCTGTAAAGGGTGTTAAGAGAAATGACATCTGGTCATATTGTAGGAATTTATGTGGGAAGCAAGAGAAGCATCTGCAAACCACTGAAAAACAAGTTTTAAACATAGAAAAAGGAAAAATAACATAGTTTAGCAGGCATGGATGGCAGGTAAGAAGAGGCTGCATTTTCCACCATGCTACCAACACCACTGCTAGGCAGTGTAAGTGCAAGGAGCACTTCCATACAGAGGAATTCTCTAAACCACTCGTGCAGAGAACAGTGTGATTAGATTTTGTATGGCAAGAAACAGACTTCCAGAAGACATTAAAACAGCTCTTAATAGAACATAACCTTGCCATAACCTTGCTACAAGCATGACACATCCACCCCTCCATGTAACAAACGCATTTGGGTGGGCATTGAAGGAAAGCTTGGTGTCAAAGATGAGCAAATTAATTTCTATCCTGATTTTTTTTTTCTGCATTGAGAGTAATCACTTTTCAGTTTTGTTGCTGCCATTTCTTTGGTGCAATAGCTGGGAAACTCATGGGAAGAGAACCCAGACTTTCTTGGTTCCAAGCCAACACATGAGCCACCAGATCATAGCACCTTTCTGCACAGATAGGACAGTTACAGGCACAAGGGAAATGACCCATATGGAAAACAAATCAGAGAAGAAACTCAACACTTACTAATTTTGCTGACAGAATTTTGTTGTTTGTTTGTTGGTAATAGAAAGATTTCTGAAGGAGGAAAATGTGGTGGATTACAACGGCAGCATCATATATTTTTAATAATTCTCAGTTTGTTTAAAAGCTCACAGTTCACACTGCTCAGAAGAGTGACAGCTCCCTCAGTAGAGGCATCCTCCTATCCTAGACATTTACTGTAGGCATTATTTGTTGTTTTAAAAGAAAAATGTCTTCCACCAGAGGACATGCTGCTTCTTAAACTGAAGGAAGGGTTCCTCTGCAGCCCTAAGAAAATCTTATTTTTTAAATTGGCAGTACTACCCATATCTGAGGTGGAGAAAATTAACCATGAAGACCTGTGCTTTGAATGATGCAGCATTTTCACCTGCAAGAAAACATCTCACACCTTTGGGAGTCACAGATCCAAATTCTTTTTTTTTAAATTAAGACTTGGCATGGCCACCTTTCTCACAAAATGGACTTGCAGGTTAGATAGCCAACACTAATAATTCTCAGACAGAGAAAGGACCTGAACCTAAAAAATCTAGCACTTATAAAGCACTTAGGGTACTTCGAGAATTGAGTGGTCAGATCAAGCAAGAGCAGCCAGTAGCCATGAACTGTGAACAATGCCCAGTCAAACTGAAGACTAAAAAAAAAAAAAAAAGTAGGCAGTAGAACATCTTATCTTTGCAATTTCCAGTGAAATTCCAATTAACCCAGTGCCAAAAGTGAGAGCTTGCAAAACTTAATATAAGAATCCTTTTCACCTTCCTATTTTACGGGAGTTCCTGCTTTAGGAGTAGATGAGTTTTGCAGATTTAAATCTTCGGGGTTTGACTGCTTAAGGTACAGCTAAATACTTCTCATTGCTACTATTGTAATGAGCATATTTCACCAGTTAATAAGGTAACAAGCTTTGAAATGTAGGCATATGGGCAGCGTGGGAATTCAAGTGAACTCCTGTGTTTCTGTAGGATGGAACAGCCTTGTGCCATCAAAGGTGAAAATTGCTAATGACTAGAAGTCCAACAACTGTTACATCACCTTTACACACTTTCATGTGAAAACATACTCCATATGAAACCCTGGTAGGAAGCATGGCCTCGTGAGCTCTGTTCAGGCTGATGGGATGCCCTGACCATCCCTGCCTGGCACATGCCCAGCCTCCAATTTCACCTGTCAAATGAAGTAGTGCTGCACAGTACTTCAGTAAAACACCAACCTGACACCATCACAGAATCTTATACTTTTCCTGCTTTTAAGCTACATCATTATTTAATATTTTAGGGAGAGAGTATTTTTTTTAATTAATATTGGTTTCTATTTTTCACTTATTACAGTAGAAAATTTTGAAAATGAGACTGTTGCTGAGACATTTTGCTTTACCACCATTTGCTTTACGACCACTCTGTTTTATAGAAGATATTTGTTAAGAAAAAAAATCAGCTGTTTTGAATTTTATATCTATTCACTGTGATAACAATAGTCGAAATCTTCAACAAGCAGAAACAGATCCCTCTCACCCTGAAAAATTTGTATCAAATTTGCAACAATTTTTCTTCCAAGAACATCTACACTTTTTAATATATAAAGTAAACATTATAAACTCCTTGTCCTAATTAGAAAGGACCATGCCTCGCATCCCTTCATATTTTAGGAACAGGAATTGTTAAAACTTGTACGCTCTGGTGTCCTAATGAGGCTTAAGGCAGAGGTCATTCCTCCAGCTGAGGTGACTGTAGCAGTTAGGGTGTGTAAATACTTGCACAGATGTGTTGTTTGAAAACTTTTTGTGACATTTTAGTGCAGCCTCACCAGTGCAGGCCAGTTGTACAAATGTGCCTCCCTCCCACAAGGAAGAAGAAACCACACCTACATAACTCTGCTGGTTAAAAAAAATCACCATACCCCTAATTAGTTAAAAAAAACACGCAAAGGCCAAGCCCCAGGAGAGAGCTGCAGAAACTGAGTTAACTAGTATTTGCACAGATAAAGTTCATCTTGAGTGTATATTCATTAAATAAATGTTGTGGGGTTTGGTCACCTGAGTCAGCATAGACTCTTCCATTCGTGCTGTTGCCCAAGAACTATGTTATGATGTACTGGGAGAAACAGGTGCCTCTAGGATACAAATTCTCTCCTCCCAAGGCAGAAGGATAAAAGATATAAGGTGAATCACACCCTGCAATGCCTGTTCTCTCCACTGACTGTAACTGGAGCCCAGTAAGATCAGCTCTGATAAAGGCATCCTTTGCAAACGCCTGTAGACATGAAGAACATGCAAGATGATTCTCACCCAAGTAAAGGCTCCAAGAGACCACAACAAAACAAGTGTTGGTTTAAAACAGAAATGCCCTACTTTAAAGCAAGAGCTACACCAATAATCAGCTGAAGTAGAGTTACCAGACTACTTGCTACATTCATAGGGCACAGCTCCTCCTGTTCCACAAGTAATCCCAAAGGCTTCTGACCAGTGTGGCAAAAGGTTGGATGACTCCTGGTGTATATACCACATCCTGTCACTGGTGAGGAAGAAACCTGAGGACTTCCAAGTCCCTTGAGGACAAATTACTCAGAGAAAAAATTTTTAAGGGTATTATTATTATTATTATTATTATTATTATTATTATTGTAATTTTAAATACTTAGTGCCTTAAAATAGCATGACCAGGAAGGGTGGGCTCAGGGAGCTGACATCTGACAGATGTTGGCAGTTAAGAAAAACTCTTGAATGCAGGCCAAAGACTCACTGACTGAAACGGGCTTGACACCCAGATCTAACCAGGGAAACAAATACCCAAATCTGTCCATCCTCCGGTGCCTGGGTGCCAGATGTGTCAGTGTCTAGTCAACAGCACAGAGGCCACAAAGTACTTCCTCACCCTTATAGACAAAACCCAGTCCTGGCATGTGTCATTTAATAAATGTGCCTTTCAGTGCTTAATGTTGTGGTTCCCAAAACAGCCGCAGCAGCAGGAAAGGAGGATTATTGTCTTTCCAGAAAGGATGCAGCAGTGAGTCACGATCTCAGCACTTCTGAGTCACTTTGACAGTCCTGCTGACTGGCTCAGCTATGAACATAAAGTGACAGAACATTCCCTTTGCATTAGAGATCACGGGCAAACCCCCAAATCCAGATTAGAAGATGTCTATGGTCCAACTCTGTATCCAGATAAGAACATCCCCTCTGCTTCTGCCCATTTTCGTGATGATAGGAAGCAGAGGAGCTGAAACATGAGACAACTGGACCACAGCTGTATTTGCAACTCTGCTCCACCACCCACTGAAGCAACGAGCTGCACCAAAGTCCTGACTTTTCACTTAGTGAAGTAGGTGCTGCTTCCTAAGATACACCCTGTGGCAGTCCTTGACAGTCATCCCTGCACCTTCCTGGGAGGTGGCCTGTGTCAGGACGACCCTGATCAAAGGTTGGACCTTCACTGGAAATCCCTCAGGTTTCAGGCAGCAATGCCCCATAACTTAAGCCCTGGGTACAGTTGGTAAGATGATCCCAGAAAAAGGTGATTCCAAAGACATTGCCTGCTGAGCCAACCACACCATTCATCCGAGAGTGAAGTGAAACAAGACAGATAAACCTGGAGGTTTCCCAAACCTGCTGTAATGGTGAAATGTGAAACAAGTCCTGGAGGCAAATCTAAACCCCTGCATCAAGACACCTCTCTTGTTTCTGAGAGGCTTTTGAGTATAGATAAAGCAGCAGCTCATAACTTAAAGAAATCACAGCGGTTCATGGCACGACAAAATTCAACAGGATACCTAGCATTTAGATGGAGGCCAGAAAAAAACCTTTCCTTATACAAAAAACTCAAGTCACAAACACTACCTCACACTTTCAGATTACATATTTTAGTGAGTAAGCAAAACTGAGAAGGGAGCAAACCATTCTCACTAGTGAGAGACTTACCAGGATGTGTTATCCAGTTATTTCAGGATGTCTACAGTTTGGGAATCTCTTCATTGCGTCTCAAAGTCAGATTCCCTTGGAAGGTTGTGTGCAAGAAAAAAATATATATCTAGAAAAACAAAGGTTTGAATTCAGATTGTGCATGAGTTGCATTTTCCAGATGTTTCTATCAGTATTTTGCTACCAGAAAGCCCTAATTCTTTGACTCCACCTCTGAAATAATTTTTTTTTTAATATAGACTGATGGAAAAGAAAAAGAAAAGAGCTTGTAAAACCTTTTCTTTACTATTTAATTTTCAGCAAGGTACATAATAGTTCAGAGAAAATGGTATCCAAGCAACAGGTTTGAAAGGGGCGAAGTATTAAAAGATTGTTCAGTCAATTGTCTTAGCCTGAACATGCTGTTAACTGGCATAATTGCCTTTGGTGCAAAACACACTTTTTATAGTTATAAATAACCACAGTGTATCCAAAAGCTATATTAATAATGAAGAATACCATTTCTTAGATAATTTTTCTAGCATCCAGCACACACTCACATATGTATTTCCTCTAGCCAGAGCATCACATCTCTGAGAAACTAAAATTGCCTCCTTGAAGTAATATATTATTTTGATTTTCAGTTAACTATAGCCAGCAAAGTTATATCTCTTCAGTATTGAAAACATATTTAATGTCAGATCTATCTGTCTGAATGGACTAAAAATAATTTTCCACTCTTTTATTCCTTTAGCTCCGTTGAACTAACATATCTGAAAGATCGTGAGTGGGATTCTATACAGGCATTATTAAAGAAATAATGAGTAATGCAACATCATACTAGTGAATCTTTTTGATCAGAAGAATATATGTTAACCATGGCCTAAGTGTTCCCCTGTGATCGCTGAGTCAAGGTTAGGGGTGATGATTCATAAGCCAGAAAGAACACAGTTTGACTTTCAGAGTTTCCAAGGCTGGCAGATAGCAAAAAGAAATCTTTCTATTCCTGCTATGGATATAGTTGATGGAAAGACAGCAAATGGATAATCTTAGAATGCTGTATATGCAGAACTGGGCAACAGTCCTGGAAATATTCATATTTAACAAGCACAGTGCTGTTCACACACGTAAAATGGTGTGTATGTACTTGGAGCATTAGGCCTTGGTTCAAAAACCAGAAGTGCACCTTATGACACGACAACGCTCCTTCAAAACTGCCACAGACGTGGCTGTTTCCCATAAGGATTTAGAAATGAAAAGACTTCTCCCAGAGGAAGGTACGCGGCAGTGTAGAAATGAGCTGCCAGAAGATAGGTTAACAGGCAGCAAGAGGAGATACAGCCATCAACCTGCTTTCCCCAGTCCAGAGCCACTTCGGCAGAACCCGAGCATTCACTCTGGCAAACCAACTACTTGGGCACAGTTTGTGAAAGCAGAGAAATGAAGGAAGGCAAATGGCACCTGCCTGGTTCCTGGCAGAACTTTTCACCTCCAATCTCTTCCTGTCTGTGCTCCCCTGCGCTGGAGAGATCCCTGACACAAGGTGCTGACAGGGACACTTTTCCCCATTTCTCCCAGCCTGCAGACCAACCTGTGCAGCTCAGGGCAGGAGCACTGCAGGGTCTTGGCAACCCCTCCATCTCAGTCCTCCTGCACCTGGCACCAGGTGATCCAATACACCTCTCTGATGATTTCACTGATCCTTTATGTATGAGGCAGTTGAAAAAAATCACCTGTCTCAAATAGGAGACAAAATTATGTGTCTTACATAAATACACAAAGTAAAAGGAATGAATTACACTTGGAGATGAATACAGAGAAATGAATGATCATGGGCCAGCCTCACAGCTACATCTCACTCTGATTTGGCTCCGAGATGATTTCTGTTTTCCACTCAGCTAGTCCAAGTCAATCTAAGCCTCAAGACAATTAATGGTAATCAATTTGTGTGGCAAGCAACTATTTTTGGAAGAAGCTTTCCAAAAAAGGAAATTTTTAGTGTGGCATAAAGGATTTCCTTCAGTCCTCCATTCTTACTTTTAACGGTTCCTTCCAAGTATTCTCAAATCTGATACTTGATTTAAAGAAGAAAACGCCTTAAAATGTTCCCTGGTGTAAAAATTCTGCCTGTGACAGTTTTGATCATTGTTGAGTAAAATGCAAATTCATGAATGGAAGATTCAGTAAATCTTGCATCAGCTTGACAGCAAACAAACCTGTTCACACAAATCAAGTACATTTTCTGTCAGGGAAGGTAAGTAAGAAGGGGTTGCATTACTTGTGTAACATACACTGACACCAACCTTCCTAAGGCATATCATCTCTCAAAAATCCTTTACACAAAAAAAATAATAAGAAAAGAGAAGATGATTCACTGTCAGGACTTGATAGAGATGAGACACGATGTTCAAAACAAAGTGGGGACAACAATAACAGTGCAGTAGGTGACTGAAAAATGCAGATCAGTAACAGGGGCTGAGGAGAGGGACCCATTGGTCAAGAACACATGTAAATAAAGCTATACAGGAATCATAAACTCACTTTGTCTTGTGATATCCAAAGTTGCAAGAACAAGAAAAGTGTTATCAGATAAGAGATTAATTTTTGCAGTTGTCGGCTAAGACACACTCTCTAAAAGGTAATGGAAAATATTAAAGTAGTACACTTGTGTGCTCATCCTCCTTGAAGCATAAGGGACTGTGCATTCTGATGAGAGTTCAGGGAATAAAAAAGAGGGCTCAGTAAATATCTTAGGGGTACAACGCAGAAACTCTTGTTTTAAAGGTCAGTCTGAAAAATGTTAATACAATTCTTTAATGTCTCTTGTACACTCAATGGCTGATGCACTGCCTCTTTCATATATAATCTTGCCACCAAACTGTGCATTGGTAACAGATTTCAGAAGAAATTTTCTTTGTTAATTACAAAGTAATTTTAAATTAGAACTCCTGCTTTTGGGAATGTGAACTTTGTTCAACCTCAAATTTCACAATTTTTAATACCATTCTTAAAGCAGATACAAAACAATACACGAAGTGGATGCTTCAGAGCTAAATGTAAACAGCTCTATCCTAAGCCAGTAGGCAATAAGCAGTTGGCAGGTGCTGTTTGAGCCTGCCACCTACACACACAATATTTGACAGTGAATGAAAGACGAGTAACGCACTTGTGTTCAACCTCCAGCCCTCTGAATGGGACTGATATTTGGGAACAAATTTCCAAAAAAACCACTTAGAAGAGAGAACTTTTCAGGCAAAAATACAGCACAATGAAGTATTCAAGGAGCTCAGCTGTACTTCACTCAGCTGAAGTGGCACAGCAAACTTTCTGTACTAAGAGAAGGAGGCTATAGCAAAGGCTTTATTGTGCAACTGGGATGTAGATGATACCTGTTCAATTCTCTCCTACATCTTAAAACATCCTACCTGCTTGCACAAGCACCTCTATCCTTGAAACAGAGAGATCCCATCCTTAAATAATAACACCACCTCCCAGCAATGTTGTGAAATAAATACACACAATCTAACATGCAGCTGTCAAAACTATGGCAGCAGAGTCAATAACAGTATTTTATGTGGATTCACAAGCTGACATTCCATAGCCATCCTCCTGACAGATTCGCTGTTTCAGCCTACAAATTCCCTTTTCTTCTTTCTTGCTGTAGACGAATGCAGCTGACAAAGCTTCCTTGAAGCAAGATCTCACATCTTGCTGTTCAGGCTTAATTAAGTCTCTTAGGACTCCTGGACTGTGAGAACAATCCAGTCCCTCAGGGTATCCCTGGAAGTCCAGGCCAGCCAGGCTCAGACCTCTGTGCGGACGTGACGAGTAAAGTCCATTCTTGCAGCTCAGGACAATAACAGCGTAGTAACAACTGCAAGGCTGAGCTAGGGAAGAAGTGCCAAGGAAAATGGGAACACTTGGGTTTACTGGTCCCACGTGGGCCTGTTTGGGCAGGGAGTCAGAAGAGGAAGCGTACCAGGGCATGGGGCTCCAATGCACTGCTGGCTAAGAGGCTCTGCTGGTTCAGACCCCAGTTACCAACATTCTTACCATCACCTTTTTTGCCAGACAACGTTTAGCTTACAATAATGGTTATTTCAGAAGCCTCCTTTATTTTCTAGCTCCACATAAGCCTACACTCTAATTGTACTTCATTTCCTTAATGCAGTGTTAAGTTTTCAGGCTCATTTAAAGGCTGGAAAGAACATTAACTGCTTTGTATGTATTTTTAGGAGACATTTTGATGGCATTTTATCATAGAGCTCAGACTTTTCTCTCTAAAAGGAACTAAGTTGTCAACATGATTAAAATATGAGTATTAAATCCTTTAAAGCATTTACGTAAGTTTGTGGCTAGGAATAGGAGAGCTGTTTGGTTTTTGGAAACATGGGACATCCAAAACTGTGCTATGGTTTAAAAGCTAAAAAAACCTTTTACTGAGAAAAGGTCATTGGACCTTCATAACCCATCTACAGGTGCAAGGGTAGAACCCACTAATAAAATCATAAATATTCTCTGACAACCTCAACACAATTCAGATGTAAAATTATCTCATACATATAAATTTTAAAAATTTGGTCTTTTGTCATTGATTTCTCTCAAATGCAGCAAATTCATTCATGTTTATGAGAGAAATAAATTGCATTTGGGCAGGGAAGAGATGCAATAAAACATTAAAAACATAATTGAAAATCTGACAAATTTCACACAAAACCTGTCTAATACATTCATTCAGATTTGGTAAAGCACAGCCTCTTTCTCTGCAGAGCCACAAAGCTATGGAGGAGCTTACACAAAACTTCAGGGGTCAAGCCCACAAATCATCACTCAAACATTAGTCTCCATAATGCAAATATTCCTGTTCCTTTAAAGGGTTTTTATAAGATATTCAAATAAGAATTACTCTCAGAAAACAGACTCTGGTAGGACGACCGGACACTAAACAGTAGTTTAGGTTTGGAAGTGTTACTGCAGCTTCAAAACACAACCAGGTTGCAAAGAATACCACCAGACCTCTACACTCCCCTGGAAAATAGAGAGGATCCCAGCTCTCCAGCAGCAGCCTACAGGACCCATGAAGTACCAGCAGATGGTGCTCTGAAAGCAGGCAGGTTTCAAATAAAAATCAGCTTTTATGAATCTAGCTTTGACAAGCACTAGCTAGAAAATATCTTCAGTAAGGATATCACAGTAATATAATAAATTATTCCTTCCTTCAGAGAAGAAAAATACAGCACAATAAAAGGGCAATTTCCTCCCTAACTCATCTGCTTTCAGGTGATGCTGCTTTCATTATAATAGCACTGCTTTGTTTTAAGAGCAAAAGTGCCAGTCATCATGCAGCAATCTCCTCCTTGCCCATCAAAATGTCTTCAAGATATCATTCCTTCTTGATATTTCACAGATTTGCCTCGGAGGCAAGAACAGTTCAAGTCATTCCTTTATGAAACCAAAGACATCTCAGTGTTGTCAGAAATTGTGAAAAATTTGGATACAAGATTCCAGTGCCTCCTCTCTTCCTCTTGCTTGGCAGCATAAAATCATATCGACTGAATAAATCTTACACTTTGTTTTTTTATATATATTCCCTATTTAACAGTTTTCAGAGTAGGACTCCTCCACACAGCAGGGTTTCAGCACATACAGGTGCAGTTACACAGCTGCAGGAACATGGAGCACCATGTAAAATGAGAGTGTAACACTGGAAAGCTGGGCGGGATCACTAGAAGAAGAAATTGGCAATAAACCAAATCAAGCTATTCAATTTCATTTATACCAAGTAAGAGAATTAGTGCTATATCAATATAATAGGTATAGCATGAGTCTTACATTATAAGATTGCTATGAAAAATGACCATGGACTAAAACATAGGCCACAGCTCTAGATGCTCTTCACAGAATGAAAATGCTTCTACCTGATGAAACTAATAATTTCTTTTAACTTCTGTCTTCACAAATTTCTACCTATGAAGCTTCATAAGCTGCTATATGAGCTTTTACCTTCCTTGCATAGCAGGAATAACTAATTTTTAACCACACTGTTCTCCTGGAGCAGTAGCCCGAAAACATTCAGGACTCTGCTTTTTCTGGTTTTGTCGAAACAAAAAAGTTTTCTCTGGTTTTCTGGCAGCAGGTTGAGAGGAAACAAGGCCAGCACACCATCTCTGACCTGCCATCTACCACCACTGGGTCCTGAAGTCCCCAAAAAGGCGTGGCAATCTGTCTCCTCACTGAGAGCAGGGGAGGGATCCCCACCAAGGGAGCTGCACCAGGATGCACAACAGGAATGTGCCAGGACCAGCCAATTGCTCTGGTCAGCCTGGGCAAGACTTACTGATCCAACACAGGAATAAAACAAAAAAAGCCCGAAACCCAATATGTGTTTCTGCATTTATTTCTACATTTATTTATTTACAGAAGTTTATTTCATAACATGTTCACTAAACTAGGGACCGAATCTGTGCTTCTCTCTTTGGCTTAGGAATCATGCCAGCCTTAATTAAATATTTAATCATTTGGTGCCTCTCTAAGGACTCAGAAGACCTGAGTTTCCTGGCCCATCTCAGGTTTTTGGTCCATGATTTATCCCAGCTGTCAGCAGGGAGATGTATCAGCAGCAGAGGGGAAGGAAGAGCACTGCAAAGCCCTGGAATGACCAGAGACAACGTTGCTGGGCTGGAGCAGCAGAGACAGACAGGGCTGTGCTGGAGGAGAGGAATGAGGAAGGTCTGAGCTGCTGGTACCTAAGGCAGAGCTGCTGAGGGAGTGCCTGAGAAGAGGTGTGGAGGAAGCATTGAAGGATGGGAAAGAGAAGGGGAGTGCAGTATCCTGGATGGGTGCAGTCTGGGAACAACTGGAAACAAGAAACTCATTACACCACACCACTAATCCTAATTAACAACCTTGGATATCAAAGACTTAACTTGCATAGAGTATAAGCTTGACACTCTTGTTGGTTTGGATGAGCTCAGGCTACCACTGCCTGTGCACAGAGTGGGATTTCAGCCTCCAGGACTGCAGCCACCCCTGACTCCACACCAGGTCAAATCAAAGCACAAGCCTCAGATACCAGATGTGGGTGTTTTTTCATACAGAGACCATCTCTGGTTTTGACAGAAGAATTTATTAGCAATGTTTCAGTTACCTCTTACAATTTAGTTCCTATTCACATTAAATACTTGTAACTTCTCTCTCTATTGATTTATGATCAATGTGAGAGAAGTAGAACACAACCTCACTCATTCCACCAGAACACACGTTTATTTGTTGTGTCAACAGAATAATTCATGTTTTGGTTTAGTACTCATTAGTTTCTATGACCTCTCCCTCATCATTAAACTTCTCTCTGATGTTCTGCTGGATTTTAATGTGAGCTTAAATTAGTAAAGGACTGTGAACTCTAGGCCAGGTCTGGTTTTGCTAAGATTTTTTATACTATTGCCTGAAAAATGTTTCTATCTGTTTCAAAGTGAAAGGTCAAGAATAATCATGAGGTTATTTCCTCCTAGTGAAGGTCTAGTTTCCCACTAATTCATTGATTTGCATGCAATCTGAAAGTTCCTCTTGCTCAATATCTTTGTCAATCCCAAACCTTTCGTTACCTTGATGAAGAAAATACATGATCTATCATTTGATACTGTTCCTGGATTAATATTTCCATCATCTCCACTGCAGCTTATTGTCTACATTTTTTTCTCTTGGAGTAGTGGCTAGAGACAACAGGTCATGTTGTAATATTGCATATGTGAGACATTATCTCAACTGGAACTGATGCAATAAATTGTCATTTGCTTTCTGCCTCAGTTTCTTGGATGAGGACGTGCATTAGGATCATAGATCAGCCTTAGGGTCTCAATATGTACCTTTTCCCCCTTATGAATAATCCTTCAGCTCTTCACCTATAACAGAGAAGTATTCTTTCATTCCACTAGAACATTCTACCTTTAGTTCTATTTTATTTTCAATCCTCTCTGACATCGTTGCTATCAACTCCTACTGGTACAACAGATCCCTCCAGCACAAAACCCTAGGACATGATGCAGAATATTAATTCCTTTTCTTACCATACAAAAAAGGAAAACCCTGAAGTGTGAGCAGCAGGCAGTGGATTTAGACAGTTTGTTCAATAAACAAGAGGAGTATTTTGCAGCTGCAGAGCACATTTCAGCTAAGGGTCTTAAAACATAAAATAAGTTTCTCAAGAGCCTTGCTGAGATAGGGTTATGTGAGGTTCATTTAATTAAGATTTAGTTGATAAATGACAGTAATGTTCGCATTTTTGCAGAGGAAATCATGACAATGACAACCAGCCATATTTCTCATTCATTATGTGAAATTTGTGATGCTTCTGGAGCAGAATTTTATAATAAGCTGTGAAGAGAGCCATGGACAAGCTTTTTCACAACAGACAATGTCCAAAACCCTGCAACTCCATTATGTCAATTCATAATTGATTTCATACTGACTAGTGGTGTCACAAAATTGTATCAAGGCACTGAGGTGCAAAACACACCACAAAAGCAGATGAGAGCAATTGTGTGGAAAATAAGTGACAGAATTATTGAAACAACTTTATCTGATATTTCATGGGAAGATTACTTGCCATTCAGGCAGAAAATATATGCCAAAAAAATCCTTAAACTAGGAAAACAGTTAATTAATACGCTCACGTTCACAGATGGTTTAATCAAGTGCAGCCTAGATGATTGAGATTGTAACTGTTTGCTACTGTGAGTAAAAGACATCAAAATAAATCTTCAGCATTAAATCCTGACATGAATATGGACCTTCTAGTAAGGGAAAAGTTTACAATAAAATTAGCATAGGCATTTCTTGACAATTCAATTAGTTTAAAGAAAGCTCTCGTTTTACAAAAATCACCAACAATCTATCACTTTTAGGAGCCAAAAACCCACTCAAATTTACCACTAAAAGCATTTAATAGTGTATACATCAGGCAATACACAAATTCCAGTAGCTCTATTCCCAAAGAATATTACCAGATTACTAGTAAAATGCATGTTGATAAGCACACAAATAGATAAATGGATGTCGGCTTATTTTTAAAAAAATGTTTAGGGACATTTGAAAATGTCTTTGACCATTTCACGTAATGATTTCATGTAAAGTCAATCTTCACCTATAGTTAGGCTACATGCTACGTCTGCCTACACACCCCCTGCATAAACTGGGAACATATCCGAGAGGGAAAATGTACCTCGTAAATAAATAACAAATAAATAAATCAATATCAATATCTCTCCCCTCTCCCAACATCTCTGTTGCTACTAACACAAGCAGAAAGCCTGTGCCCACTAGAAACAAATCTACAAATCCATCTGGGAGCTCCCTTTTTACCTTCCAGCACATCCCCTGGCATGGGGAGCCCACACCTTTGCATCCCAAACACTCTCCTAGCCCGGTAAACAGCGTGGAACAGCTGGGGAGACAGAGCATCATGTCTCTGACTCGGGTCAGCAAAAGAAACTGGGGCTTTCCAAATCCTTTTGGAAAGTGGAAAGCCTTTGGGAGAGCAAAATGGAAGATCAGGTTCTATTGCGAGGTGCAGGCAGAGTGGATCTGAGTTGTTCAGAGCCCCTTCCAGCCTGGCCTTAAACACTTCCAGGGATGGGGCATCCACAGCTTCTCCGGGCAACCTGTTCCAGTGCCTCACCACCCTCACAGTAAAGAATTTCTTCCTAATATCTTATCTAAATTCTGAGTTTGAGGTCATTCCCCCTTGTCCTACCACCCTTGTAAACAGTGTCTCTCCATCTCTCTGCAGGGAGCACACAGGGCTGTGTTAGTGCTGTCCTCTCAGTCGAGGGCTCCCACTAGCGTTACTCTTTATTTCAGCTCCATCACTTGAATAAGGAACTAAAAATAGGGTATTATTAAAGAGAAGAAAAAGTACAGTAAGAAAAAGCAGCTGTCATAATGGTTAGGCTCCCAGATACTTTCACACTCAGTTTTGAACTCATCAGTTTTAAACCTGATCCATGCTGTCAGTTCCTCAAAGCTTCCACAATCTGGTAATTTCCTGGTGAAAATATTCAGATGCCATTGTCAGCACCCAGTGAAGAACTGCAACACTTCGTGAAGAACTATCAGCAAGGTAGTTTTTAGCTGACACCCTATGGTGGAGATGGAGATGGATGGAATTCGAGGTCATTTGTCACCGCTGCCTGTGGTTCCTTTTAGGGGTATCCATGAGCATGCTATGCCTGCTCCTCAAAATACATGGTGGTGGGATACAGAAAGGATATCTGGAGCCAAGGGCAAATCCATCTGGCTAAAACATTTAATGTGTGGGGTTTGCTGGTTTTTTCTTCAAATCAAAGCTCGAAGTTGAAGATCCTCCTCTTAAAAACAAGTCATTCAGAACTGACTGTTGGATTGGGCAACAGCAGGTGACATTAGAAGATGAAGGTCCTGGGAACAGAGTTAAAGCTAGAAAGATAGATTTTTCCATAACTGACTGCTTAGGATGGTTTGTATTAGGCAGTCAGCAATTTGCATTGCTTGATAATAATACGTACTTTTCTCCAGATATTTTTGTGTAGCACTGAGAATTTTGACTGTTGGAGCCTTTGTAATGGTCCAGCAAAGTCCTCAGCTTCAGAATTATATCTTCTAACACACTGAAGTACATCCCTGACTTGGATTTTCTTTTCTAGCAAACATGATGAGCATGCAAATAATAAGTGCTACTAACTGGGGAACTTTGAGGTTTTTGGTCGGCGCGTACAAAAATTAAATATCTGAATGGAAGGGACCACAGGAAGAAATTTTTTACTTTTGGACTAGATAAAGACGTAAGGCACAATTAACTTCTTTGTATTTTCATTGAAATCTGCATCTAGTCTGGAAATTTCCAGGCTCATATCCTGGATCCTTTATTAAACAGATACCTTTTTCGCTGTGCATCATGAGTGGCTGGCATGACTTGAGAGAGCAACCAAACTGCTTTTTGCTAGTACCCAGGAGATCACTGAGTAAATTGGGAAATACCAACTATTTTACATTTTAAAATTCTGGGTAAAAAAGCCCTGAGATAAAAACACTAAAATGTACAAGAGAAAGATTTCTGGCTCTTCATCTCTCTTGGCACGAGAACACAACCAAATACACAGTTCAGAAAGAGAAAGCCACACAAATCCAGATGAAAGACAAACATTTTGTGTATAAACACACAGAAACAACCTACCTAATACATGGTTAATTTTCTGATTTATTTTTCATTAAACCTTTAATTCAGGCTTGTGTACATACATATTTTTAAGTACCTGGTATTTACCAAATATATTAGGACAAATTATCTGTGAAACAGCAGGTGGGTAAGAACTGGGGAAGAAGTTGTGACTTTAAAACACCAATTCCCTTCTCAGAAAAAAATGGAATTCTACAAGTAAGTGCCAGGTCAACATTTACATCATTGATACTGTAGATGCTGCCTCATCCATTTTTCTATTGGGGACATTAATTTTCAGTTAGGTATTAAAATAAAGGCAATTATTTTAACCTGTTTAAAAGATGAGAAGAAAGAAGACTTATGAGCCCCAGGAAATCCACCAACTCTGCCTGGGGTAACCTTTGGACGTGCCAAAATCAGTGGCAAACCTTTGATTACTTACTACTGGAGGGGTGGCACAATGTTGAGAACCATTAATCTTCCTAGATGCCCTACATAGGGTGCAGCCTTTATTGCCCTGATTAAAATATTTTCTTTTTTTTTAAAAAAATATTTTCTGTCCCTTGAACCACAAAGAAATGCTGTTTGTTCTCTTGATACATTTAGACCCTAGTCTACTGCACATTTGAGACAGTCAGAGCTCTTTTTCTTACTTTTCTGGAAGCTGTCTTAGAAAATAATATAAGGCATATAAGTAGATTTATGGACATATGTAGCATTGCCGCCATTAATAAAAGTACAAAAGTTTCTTGTGCCTCCAGGCCTACCACAAGCCAAGTTTTGCATAAACAAATAGTAGTTTCTTTTTTAATCTTCCTGAACTTGTGTTCATTTAAAGTTATGCGCTTTATCAAAGGAGGGATATGTACCAGCTGCTTTAAAAAAAAAGAAATCCGAGAGAAAAAGGTCATTCTCTTGAGTTTGATTTAAAGGAGGAGGAGTAAAAAATTAAGTTGAACTTCATGGAAATGAACCTGTATAACACTGAAACTTTTCTGTTTCATAGGAACAGGTGCTACTGCCTCAAGTGATTATGTGCTCTTGACACTTCCATGAGTGTTAAAGCCATGAGTAACCAGCTATGTCTACTGTATCTGTGCTTGAGCACTCACAGGCTACTAAAAGGAAATAAGAAATAACATGGACAACTGACATGCTGCTGCCTCAGGCATGAAGTTCCATTGTCTTTTGATAGATTAAGTGAAAAGTGTGATGTTATTACTGAACCAGATCAATACTACATACTGTCTTCCTTTGTCCACATCTTTATAATAACACATGCCTATTTTTTTTTCAAAATAGATCTTGCACTTTTTCTTCTAAAAAGGGAATCAAGATCAATTAGCCTTGAGTTTTCAAATTACTTTTTTTCAACCCTTAAAGGGATTTTTTAAGTTCAAGAAGGCAAAGTTACTTCCTTGTGACCCAGAATATAACTTCTTTATTAGGTGTACACAGGGTTTCTATTTACAGCAGCAGACCAATGAAGATTATCACCAGCAATCATTTCAAAACAGGAATTGTGGGCTTTGATGACTAGGCTCTAATTATTTTTTTAATAGAGATAAAACCACTATTATGGCAGGTTTCATCCTGTTGCAACAGGTTTACTTTTCCAAATCACCTTGCCCCTCCCGTTAGGAGAGGCGTTAGGAGCACAAAGACAGAAATGTCCAGAGCTGAGCAGTTAAAAACCGGTTTCACAGTGGAGCAACGGGAGGAGGAAAAGCCTCTGCCTGCTCCTGCCCATTCGCTCTGTCCCCAGGAGGGGGAGGCCGAGCTCCACTAGTTGCAGAATTAAAGTTTCAGTGGACTGAAGTGTGGGTAGGTTTTTATTCCAGTAACATCAACTATTCTTATGCTTGCTCCCATGAATGGAGTTAATATCCTCCGAGTGTTTCTGCCCAGGGTCCCCCACCGTGGGTCAGCATCTTTCTGTCCTCACTGAGAATGCTCAAAATTTTTGGTCAAAGAGGATTTTTTAATTTTTTTTTTTCTAGGAAATTTTGCTCTTGAGCAATAGGAGGATGAAGCTGTCGTGAACCACACTGTCTTTCTGGTTCTCCTCTCACGTACACAAATGCACTGCTCAGAGCTTTAATGAGGACTCCAGAGCCCAAACATCAGCTTCCATTAACATGAAATGCAACTGTTTAATTATCCAAGGCCAGCAGCCTGTCTGGAGGGTTCTTCTCCATAATGAGGAGGATCGTGCTACTTTGAGATAAGGCCACTTTCACTACTGGAAATGAGGAGGATGATTCAATTGCCAGAACACTTTCAGGCCACTGGAGACACCTCGGTCCCCAGGTCCACCTTGCACCTCCAGACCTGTCTCCAATGCCCAGGGCATCCATCCCGGCCCCACTGCCCACCTTTGGGCAGCCAAATCCTCCACTTGCACATGAAGCCTGCCCTCCCTGCACAGCAGGGTTTGGTCTGTGGGCAGGTGTAAGGTGTGAGAAGCACACAGAGTGCAGGCTGAAGCGTGGATTCAGCCCAGAAAACGAAACCTTCTCATGAAGTACTGCAACCACAACGGAGTGCTGGCTGTTTGTGTATCTGCAGGGTGTAAAACCATTAACTCCGAAGTTTTTACCTACAGTTTCAGCTGCTCCAACGACTCAAAGCTCTTGTCACTGTATTAGGAGCTTCTCAGGCCTCAAGGAGCTCAGAGTAACAAAGGACAACTGTGTTGGGTGGATCATTTATTTTTCTAAGGGAGGGCAGGCTGCCTGCAGATAGGGAGTGACTTCCCCACGCAGAGGAGCAGCCCCGCTCCCAAGCAGTGACTCAACCTCCACAGTAAGTACTGCTTCAGACTTGTCCCCCTGGGAAATCTAAGCCAAAAGCTCATGCCAAATAAGCACATATTCTTGTCCTCAGTGGATAACTTCAAATGCTCAGATGATTATGCAAAGCAATTTTTTAGTTCAGAGCAGAATCGTCTTTGAGAGGTACCTACTTTGATCTGCCTGAGGGCCAAAATCTGTGTCCTTTCCCTTTTGATATTACTGCAAAAGTTGATCACACCTGGGAAGCCTTAAGGTCAGCAAACAAACATGGTATGAAATCATGGATTAACTGAACAAATACTGCCCAACAGTTTTAACGAGGAAATAGCACATGCAGTAGAAGTAGATATTACTCCTGCCACACTATGGTATGCACACAGAGTTGCCCCTTTTCTAATGCATTACAGTTAGCCCAAAAATTTGACAAGAAATCACATAGACTTTTTAACAAAGAACTATTTAGCAAAAGATGTCCAGGTTCTCTTCCAATATAGTATTTCTCATTGGGTGTATTAGTCCTGAACTTTTAATTCATCCTAGTTCTAAGCCTTCCTCAAAACGACCAAAAACAAGCAAAGTAAAAGACATAAAAAGCTTTTTTAATATCAAATACTAGTGCTAACAGCTCCTAGCAGTGTTGGGGGGCCACTCCTCTGGGTAAAAACAAGAAGTTTCTTGTCTCTTTAAACTACTCAATACTCTAAAGTACTCAGAAAACTCACTGCTTCCCATCGTTACTCATGCTCAGAGTTTGGAGAGGTCTTTCCCAACTGAAGCACATTTTGTCCTCTAGGGTGACAATGTTTTCTCTCCCTTAAAGGCTGCCCCAGTTTATTTCCCTGCTCTTTAAGCCTCTCAGTTCCTGGCCTAGGTGGGGACAGCAGCCCTTGCAGTGCCTCTCCAGCTTAAAACATCAACCACTCATTAGATTAAAGACGAAGGGTGGATCTCAGCTTGAACCAACCCAAAGTTTGGAGCAGAGGGGCCTACAACGATGAGAGAAAGAGTAAACAGCTAACGCTGAAAGCCTGGAATCCCTCTTGCACAAATTAAACACAGTATATTACACCAGAATTCAGATCTGAAATCCCCTGTAGTTGTGGGAAGTCCTAGACAAAGTTCTTGGCCTAAGTCTGCAATGGATTAATGCTAAATGACTTTAAAACAGCACACATGCAGCCATGGAGTCCGTGCATCCCACAGGCATCTGACTGTGCTTCTTGTTTTGATGCACTAATCATTGTATATGAACTAATAAAGTGAAAATACTCAGATTTTATTATGCCTTGTGTTTATCACTTTGCAACATCTATTTCTTCAAGAATTTCAATGCTTTTGCAGGGAATAGCTGATCCTAATTACAAGTCTTTGCAATTTCAACTCTTTAAAACCAGGAACAGTTCTGTATCTGATTAAAAGAACTATAAACCATCCATGTAAGTTAAAGCATTATAACTTTATTCCTGCTATTACAGTATTGTTTGCTGGAGAAGCCCAACCCCACAGAGTTGGGATGCTGATTCTCAGAAAGCTTGAGAGCCATCTGCTCATGTTGGCTTCAGCAGAAATCTCTTCACCAGAGAAGGTGGCTGCCCCATCTAGCTCACAATACAAAGATTATGTCAAATGGCATCACTGTCCCCACACAGTATCAAAACCTAGCTGACACTGTAGCCTGAGAATTGCACACAATTGTGTATTTTTCTCTTTTTAAAGGAAAGGGCTTGACCATACAGAGGTGTCATGCAGATAAAATCCAAACTTGATAATCATGGGAAACAACATATCATCGGTTTAGAGGTGACCAGTCTGGGGGTTTATGTATATTTAGGAGTCCTCCAGGCACCTACATGCCTGTTATTGTACCTGTAGCCATTGTGTATTTGAGGCCAAATTTGGATTTATAGTTTGGCACCCCTAAGAAGCAGTTTAAATGTGGATAAAATGGGTTGTCATGACTTCAGTGGCTTAGTTCAAAGCTGCTCCTGTAAGACAGCACCAGAGCAGCTGCTCAGCCATAGGGGCAAAGTCTCCAGAGCCAACAGAGTGGGCTGTCTCACTTCTGGCACTAGTTTTTGTGAGGAAACAGCCAGCTCCTCCCACTGTCCTCTTAGCTTACTATTGAAGAATAATGCCCACCCTTTTATCTGTAGGTACTTTAGCACTGTATTAGGATTTGATCCTCTGGCTGACCTTGGTTTGGGATTTTAAAAATTTTTCCACCCAGTGTGAAACTTCACAGTATTTTCCCCAGGCTAAAAGAACCAATGACATCTTTTGAGTTGGCAGAGATATTAATAATGTCCTAGACAGGATTGCCTCACACTTCCTGCATTCCTAGATTTTTTTTTTCCTTAAGAACAAGTCTCTTCCCAGAAACACATCTCATAATGAATGAAATTGTCACATAAACTGCAAAGAGTTTCTTCACAATTGCCCTAAGCTTGGTATACAATGAAAATATGCTAAAACATTTCAAACTCTTCCCTTGACAAATAAAATATGCTTATTTTAATTCTTCAAAGCTGATGGAAGACAATAAGGTCACATACTTGTTTAGCTAAATCACAAGCAGACAGTGCTTGTTTGGGCACAATCATGACTAAGTTTCAGTATCTACTTCTGCCACAGTCGCTATAAAAACATTCTTTTAAAATGTGCTAAAAAACATGGTAAACATTCCAAATACAATAGAGTTGCATTTGATAACACTGTCTGCTGGCATGCTTGAAAAATGGACCTAACAAATTCTTCCCTGGTTTGGACCAAAGATCCCCCCCCCAGTTCTATGGGAACTGCTCAATTAACATTTGCAAGTAAATGGTAGATACATAAAGGCTGCAGCCAGCACTGACTAAAACACATTGCCTCTCAGGTCAGGGGCTATCCAAAATATAGGAGATTTCTGAGGCATTTCACTATTATGTCCCAGTTCAGTTCTCATTGAAGTAAATAAGATGTCAATGACTCTCAAGGGTCTTGATTTAGATCTAGACTGCAGCTTTGCTTATTCATATTTCTTCCATGGTGCTGTAAAAAAACACACCTTTTTTTCCTCCCATAACCATATTATTGTCTTTTTTTGACATGAGGTTGAGATTGGTTTTGTGCTATTTCATTAGCTACACAGAGACAGAATTTATGCTAATCTTCGTGGTGATTTAGTAGACCACTGAGGTCCTGATTCTGTAAAGAACTTATTGAGGTAGTCCCACTGAACCCTGTATGTACTCAGTTGTAGAACCTACTTTCCTGGAGGATGGAAACTTCCACCATTACTCATCAGGTCTCTTACATAAACACGAGCATATAAAACTATTTTTCTCCTTGATATTTTCAAACACTTACCGAAACAATGATTATTTATAACTAAGAATAGCTAAAAGTCTCTCATTTTGAGAAGACGATACAGGATTGTGAATCTGAGAAAGGAGCAGGATTTCTCAGTCCACAAGTTTAAAGCTTTGAGTCTTGGTGAATTAAGAGAAAAATCATTCTGTAAACATACCTCAAAGTATTTAATCTTGTTTCTGATGGTGTAATTGCAAGGTTTTTCACATCTAAATAGAAACAGGATAATAAAAGGAAAATACAGTCTCCTGAGAGCTGACAGGCAAACAAAAAATTATGTCAGTGTAACCAGTACAATTCCACCTGTATGTTACTGTTTTGTTCTGGGCAACCTCATTTCCTATCCAGTCTGACAACAGATGAGAAGCAGACACTGAACCAAAACAACCACGTTAAATTACAGCTACGCTATTATTTTACTGGATAATTGCAAGAGGTAGTTGCTTTCAGCACTTCAGGAAAGGCCATACAAAGCACTCTCAAAGCAAGCACCACGGCCAGCTGGGAGGAGACTGAGCTCTGCTGGCACCTTCTCGATGTCAGACCCAGACTAATTCACCTTTGGCCTTGTCCTTGGCTCAAAGTCTGTCACCTTTCAGTAAAGCCTGTTGCTGAGGCATCTGTGCAGACAGTGACCAGCCTCACAAACCTCTCTCTTCTCAGCATGCTACACCCCATCAGCAGAGTAATAACCCTGCCTGTCTCTGAATGAGACTTCAAAGGCAGCCCAGCCATACAGCCAACCATATATTCAATAGTTGGACGTCATCACAGTGCACAGATCCAGTGAAACACCACCAATTTCTGTAACAACCTCATAACATGCTCTTTAGACACTTTCTCAGTCTGCCACTGGTCAGCAGAAAGTTAATCTTTTCTACAAAATATGACTCAGACAGAAAATGCTCAAGGCCATGACACTGGAGCGACAGATATCCTTCCCCACAGGACTCACTTTCCTTTTAATGACTTCCCAAAGATTTTTTTCCTTCCAGTGGGAACAAGAATACTGCCAGATGGATTCTTCTTGGGCAAGACCATACCAGACTAACTCCACACGAAACCACAGTCAGAGAACGAATCAAAGATAAAATTCTTGGTTACAATTAAAGCACAGGTAGGTGGTAATACAGGAAGAAATATGTCTAGGAGACATGATAATATAAACAGTCCAAACAACTTACTGAAGTATGAGGTTGGCTGGAAGGAAAAGCTACTGGCACGGAGTCTTATTTAGAAATGGAGAGACTAATGACTTGATTAATCCCTGGGAGGTAGTAAAGTTACAAGTATTTGGAATACATGTTAGATGCATATCTAACATTGCAGTCTAAGTAGCAGAAATTTCAGGGACAAAAATATCCCAGATATTCTTAAATGATTTGCACTGCTGGCAAAGCTAGCAACATTCCCATTAAGAAGGGGTGATGTCCATCAGTCTCAGAAGGAATGATTTGGGCACTCGGGTGCTTTCACAGACCCTTGCAGACGGCGGCTGTGCTGTGCTCACTCGGAAGTGCACAACGCTCTGTTCAACATTTTCCATTGTGTTGCAGAGTAGCTGCTACACGATTTTCGCCTGTGTTCTCACAACCTGTTCTGCTTTTGTGGCTGTGTGGGTGGACAGGCATGGGCAGCCCCTGAGAGAGGCGCAGCGAGGAGCCCGTGCGTGGCGTGAGCGCCGGCAGAGGAAGTCGCTCCGCGTCCACGCTCCACTGAGACCCTTCCAACTGTGATTCCAGGAGAACCTTGCGTGGCCCTGCGTGGAAAAACAGGTGTTTGGCCAGCTGAACGCTCTTACCTCACGTGCTCTCACACTTTTTATCCCAGTAGATTAAAATCGGTACAGCAAGCAGAGAACAAAGTAAGAGATAAAAGTCTGCTGAATTCTGAGTTGCTTCAGTGATGTGTGTTGTGTTGCCAATGTATTCCTGTGGTTTTCATTCCCACTGCTTTCTTCCCTAACCTTCTGTGCTCCTGGGTGGAGGTTCTCATAGAGGAAATGGTCAAGAGAAAGGCACAGCTTTTTAACAACATGTCATCTCACATTTCTTGTGGATCCGTGCTGGCCTCATGCACATGAATACATACGTGCATTTCCCTTGCCATAGTCCTGATATTCTGAAAGCAGAGCACAATGTGGATTGCACAGGCTGTGTAGATATATGAGCAGCAGGTAAGAGAACTTGGATTCCTTCCCTCCCCTAAAATACAGTTAATGCACAATCTGGTCCATTTGAAAAGCAAAAATTAAAACAAAACAAGCAGACAAAATAGGAACACCTTAAACCCCTCCCAATATTTTCTCTAAAGCAGTCTTATGAGCTGTAAGGGCAATGCTTCTTTCTTTCAAGGTTGATGTGTTTTACACTGAGTGGGCAAGAAAAATAATCCCAACCTTTCTTTTAGTTCATAGACAAGTTGCAAATTCCTCACAGAAAAGTTCTTAATCATCTGTTGTCTTGTCTCCCACAGCCAAAATACGCTAAATCCTAATAACAGACATTAAACAAACACAGCTCTTCAGGAAGATGTGCAACAGCACAAACTCTCAGGTGTCCTATTATGGGAAATGAAATAAAACTGATTGCAACAAGGGAAAAGACCACTGCTGAGAGGAGATGTGTCAGTCCCTGAAACAGTCACTCACAGAAGTCCAAACACCACTTAGCAGCTTTTTTCTCCTAAGGAAACTCCCAAGGATTTGAGAGGGAGGACAGACAAGGGACACAGCTGCACATACATCAGCAGTCCTTTGCTCAATGTCTTGTTGTGAGCCAAACACATACAAACATCCTCACGTGGGGGGAAAGAGAAACGCACATTTCTGCACCCCCTGAGGTATAGCAGGAGCAGGCAGTGTGTTAATCCTGTTTGTTGCAGAATGGTAGACTTAGATCCTGCCAATATAAACATACTTAAAGAGGAGAATAAAAGGGATTACAGCTCCTCATTCGCAGAGGCCTGTAATCTCTTAAACATTCAGAACAGGACCTTAATTATCTGGTGGAAGCCATCTCTCAGCAAACTCAGACCTCAAAGGCTGAACGAGGCACAGAGCTTTCAACAATAAAACAAATATTTGTCTTTACAAGGGCAAAATTTCCCTGTTTCCACTTAGAGCATGAACTAGCACACTTAAAAAAAACAAAATCCTGTAGGACTAAGAACATTTCACATGTCTGCATTTAAGACTCTTTTTAAAAATTATCCACTGGTCAAGAGAGCAAATTATTTGTAATTTTTTAATAATAAAACTGGGGACCAACACCAGGACAAGTTTTGTTTTGTTTTGTTTTTCTGAGGTATAGTAAAAATGTAAAGATGATAGAAGAAAGCATGAATTCTGGTCAATCCTTCTTTTTATTTCCCTTTTCAAAAGATCAGTTCCTACACCATTTAACTTGGGGCTTAATTTGGATTTATTTATGTCAGTCATCTGGTCTTAAAAATGGGTTTACCAGGGGTTTGTATACCTGCCTGCATTTCTGTTCTTCTTTTTACATTTTCTATTTAACATTTTGGGAAGAGTCAGTCTGTTAACTGTGCAATAAAAACAGCACTTTCAATGCCATGCAAAAAATACACAGAAGTGTTCATGAAATAAAAATTTGTAAGATATGCAGCTCTTAGGCAGCAGAGGTAAAAGACCAGATTCTGCACTTTTAAAATCCATCCATCCTTTTGTACTGGCTCATTAATCGTACTGGCTCATTAATCGTACTGCCTTTGAATTTGATTTCTATTCCAGCATTCATTGCACTGCTGTACAGGTGAAGAACAGGAGGTCACGTCAATAATTCATCAAACTGCAGAAAAGCAAGAAACAAGAAACGTAATGAAAGGTCAGTGTTCACAAACACATTTCAGAGCAATGATGTGGCACAAAGCCTATCAAATGACTGGCTAAGGGAGAGCAGGGAGGAGGTAGCCAGTCTAACAAGGCTCTTCACTGCAGCACAGAAATGAGAAGAGAAGCCAAAGACTGGAAGCAAATCCAGGCCACTGCCACAGGAGAGTGAGTAGGAAGCTGTTAAGAGTAAGAACGATGAGCTCTGCAAATGAACCACCAACTGACATGAAATGCCACATGGATCTGTTTGTCTTGGAGATCTTTTTGGAGGCAGTGCTCTAGCCAAGCATTTGGTGGAGAGCTTTGTTCGTCTGGTGGCTTACAAGAGCCATCACAGCAGGTTTGATGGTCTCTGCAAAGTCAGCATGTCAAACACAGATCCCAAACAAGAAAGGAGAAGAGTGGGGTACCCGTGGGGGCAAATATGTCGGAGTCCCCTATCCGCTGTTGCCTCTGCTACTGCCTTTGGGATCAAAACGATGGTGTCTGAAGGGAGCCTGGATGGAGGTGGCAGGGAAGTCTCAGACTTGGGGGCCAGCCAGCTTTCTTACCATTCTAGTGTAGCATATTCAGAAAGTAAATTTAGGGAGTTTTCTTTGTTCTTTGTGGCAAAGGGAGTTTTGTGGCTGAAACCAACTGCCCCAGGAGCTGTGGTCATGTCAGGTCCCAGAAGTGCTGACCCCTGGGGAAGCCGAGGGGCTGGAGCCAGATGGCAGAGCAGGGAGTGCTGTGTCCAGCACTCTCTTGAACAAGGTCCCCTCAACTGTCGTAAAGTCAGGGATCAACATTTGCTTTGCAGTGCTGGCTGTGCAACACAACCACTCAAATGTTAGTACATCAGCTCTTTGCTTACTACTGCGAGCTTGTACCCCATGTTCCTGCGTTGCCCAAAACAATGGAGCTCCAGTCTTCTCTAGGATCAGGCTCTGGTACAGATCATGAGTGGGTCAAAAACCTGGAGGTGGCCACAATGGTCTGATGAGGGCTCACACTGGCCCTGGGAGCTTTTGGAGAGTGCAGCTCCCTGCGGAAGTCCATGCCCTTGCTCCTTTGCCCATCCTTGCTCAGTGTGTGGCCCTGGGGACTGGAGCAATTGCCTCCCTATGGTTTGGGCAAATGAGAAAATCGCTCTGAGGAAAGCTGGAGTACTTTCAGTGCACCAGTGACATGGCAAGAATCTCCCAGGAGTGTGCTGACACGTGGCAAAGTTCATCTCCTTTTCTGGAGTAGTTCAGGGAAGGAGCATGAGAATGGGAAGTGTCCACAGAGCGGCTGACGCCCTGCCAGATCACATTCTTCTTTACTCCAGGAAAAATGATATCTGCGTCATTAAAGACAAAAACTCATCATAAATATCATCAATATGGTAGATCATGACTTCTTTTCATAGAAAAGAGCAGGGTCCTCAAAATTTCTCCTTCAGAAATGAAAGTCAGAGCAAATTATCTCTGAAATTTGTCTAGACCAAGATCACATTATTATCTTTAACAGTCACAGGAGCACATATAGCTCTCTGTGATGTAGATCTTACTTTCCAAATCTCTCTTTTTTATTCTTCCTTTCTCTCACATTTTTCCCTGCTAAACTCTATGACTAAGAAATACATCAGATAACCTCAAAGGACAAAGTGACAATCCTGATAAACAAAACTGAGAAATAAAAAGTCACATGTCTCAATCTGAGCTGTAACTGGTACAGCAGTGTAAATTGCTTCACCAAAGCTTGCCTGCATTACATCACACCAACATCTATGATAGGAAAATGACAAAGAGAACATATTGCAATACTACCTAGAGACAAGTGGAAGGAAAAAAGAAGTAAAGAGGTCAAGAGAGACAGAATCGAAACATTACGAAGCATTACATGTATGTAATCAATGGTGCAAGAAGTTCAGCACCGGGGGCCGAAGGAAGATGTTGGAGAGCTGCTCACCAGCTGATGAGCCATGAAGTGTTGCTTCTTGTCTGCATTCTGGGGCAATTCTGGTGTGAAAGGAAGAAAGAGACTGCACAACCATGGCTGCATTTCATGGCACAACAGCTCACAAAAAAACAGACAGTATTCACAGGCAGAGCCCCCCACCTGTACTCACCATAAGACTGACAGCTAAAGACATGCCTCTAACCCATTATGGAATCTGTCTTAATACCCTGACCACTGCATCTCCCAAAAGACTGGGCTTTTAGGGGAATTCAGCCAAACCACTCGTCTGTCCAGGAACCACATTTTCAAAAGCCAAACGCCACATTACACTGTATCTACACTTTGTATTTCAAGAGGGAATTTTTTGAGCCATATAAGGGCCAGAACAGCTTTTTACACTAAAATGAAACTGCAGTTCTCATCAAATCCTAGGAATAGTAACGTTTTCTTATCAAATAATTCAATAAACAGCATTAAGTCATACTGATTTCAGTTCCTGTTTCTCACTGCTTGGCACCCATATCATATCCTGTTGCATTACATGGTTTGCTATTTGACTGTGCCACGAGGAGAAATAAACACTTTCCTAAATTTTCTAATTTTAAACACAATGTTAAAACATTATTTTAGGTATGTGATGGGCACTGTTTTGCACTGACATTAATGTCTCCAGGAATACAGCTGTGTTTTTCTTCAAGAAGGAATATTTTCACATCAGAGATTAGTTTCCAAAATTTGCTAGGTTCTTTAGTTCATGGCAATGGCTTATAGAAGGACAGATGCATATTTGCTTTCTAATGCTGTTTTAAGAATATTGTTTATTATACCTTTCTATAAGGTCAACTTAGACTGTCAACTTGGAACACTGTATCACTTTCCAAACCCATGCTTAATATGTTTTATAATTTCAAATCAGAGCTCATTTACTTGAACAATGTAATGTTGGTATAATCAAAAGTATAGACAATTTAAAATTACATCTATAAAATTATGGATAATATTATTTTGCTTTAATCTGTTTCTTAAAATTCTTGATGTTCAGTGAGATACATAACAAAAATGTTCAGTTTGTACAATAAAGACCTCTACTGCATTTTATACTTATGATCTTGGAGTAAATTTTACTCTTGAGACTTTACAGAAGTGTATTTGTATTTGAGAAATATTTCACCTGTTCAGCTATTGCCGAGATGGCTCTTGAGCATTTTCTTTGAAAATTTCATTAGCTCTTTCCACAGAATATCATGATGATCAGAAACAAAGAGATCTTAATTGTAGGGCATTTTATAAGTCTAATCTTACTACAGTTTGGGAAGGCTGAGGTTTGAAATTGGTTTTGGAAGGTTCTATCTACCTTTATTCCTGTATATATATACCTATATGTCTTGCTTTAGTTCAAACATGAGATCAGTCATTTATGCATCAGAAACTCCTTCATGCTCTCTGCAGAGTCACTGGGATTCAGGTTTAACTGTGACTGATTTTTTTTTTTTAATTGCTCAGAGGATTTTCATTGTGCTGTGTGCTATGTGGGATAAGAAATCCCATGCTGGAGAAGTCACCCTAAAAACCAACATATTCCTTTTGGAGAAAGAAAATTTCTGCTGGATGGTCTCAGACAATCTGCTCCTTCTCTTCCTTAGCTAAAGGCAGCTGCATATGACTTGATTCTGAATTTGTTTTTCAGCTGTGCTGACTCTCATGTCATTCTTATGGTTAATGTAGTGAACATGGGCAAAAGAAAATAAACTCCTTCTCCAAAAGGCATTTCACACTCTAAAATCTGTGAACTCCATTTCCACAACAGTTTCTTTGGTGTATTATCAAGTGTCCTTAGCAGAGGAGCTTTTGCCACTTGTGAACAGAGAAAACTGTATTTGGCAGAAATGAAGCTGAAGAAAAGAGCAGAGGCCAATTCAGACAGCAAAACCACTCTTCTATTTGGGATCACTCCACACAGGATAATGTGGACTAAATATGAGAGGCTGAAGAGATATTTTCAGCAATTATATACTATTGTCAATCCTTTTTTTTTTTGTTGTTCTCAACACACCCAAACACAGTGAGGAGGGAAAAGTATTGCAAAATTATTTTTTCCCTTGCTTTTCTTAAACCAACAGGAAATCAACTATTGAATATGCGCAGCCAATAAAGAACTCTGAATACCAGTCCTCTTTTCTAACAACATAACTAAATGTAGCATAGTCCTTTCCTTTTCTGGGTATAAATAAACAGATTGCCATTGCTGCCATGTACACAGAGCACGTGTTTCCCAAAACAGGTATCTTACAGGGCTACAAGTTTCCTCTTTTTCATGGAACAATCTTGGAATTTAGGTGTTAAAAGTGATATTTTTGGCCTGAGTGTGAAAATAAAATAGGAGATAGAGAGCAAATAGACAGACTATTGTTTTCTCTTAGTTCATTCCCTTCTGTCAAGAGTATTTCTTGGCAGTTCTTTTCCATTTCATCAGGCCAAGCTCACCATCTCGAAGGATCTTAGAATCACAAAACATTTTATTTTGTAATAACATCTTTTCCCTTGTTTCATCACCACTCTGTTTGTTAGCACTCAGTTTTGCTGTTTTACCCCAGATGTCTCCCCTAGTTCAAGGAAACTACTTGCTTTTGTGCACTGTCCTCCCTTCATCCTCTATTTTTAAGACTCATTGTCTCTATTCCATTTGCTACTCTTCTGCAGACAGTGTTGCAAAAGTGTTGTAAAATCATTTATGCCTTGTGCCATCTTTTGTTCTTTACTCACACATAAAATTGCACAAGTGGCCAGAGCTACTGTCATTTTTCTCTTGACTTTTTTCTCAGTTGCAAGTGATGCCTTATGAGCTTTAGTGTCACGCACTGAAGTCTACACAGTGCGAAAGCCAGAGACGTGTGGAGACCATTCCATAAGGATGTGGTGTATTTCAAGTGTCACAGCATTTCCTTCATGGCTGTCTGACTCCAAATATGTTTTAAGTTCTCCACATCACATACAGCCATGTCACCCCTTTTTCCTGTCCCCAGAGGTGTTCAATTTGTCTGAGATTGTCTTTTCTTCTATATATAGAGAGGTATGTCTCTCTCTCACAAAGTCCAGACACTCTCTCTGTATCCTCAATAATTGTGTTAATGAGCTCAACACTGAAGGTGTTTTACAGATTCACCTGTTCTTTTTGAATGACACCCATTTGAAAACAAACAGCTCTCCTACTCTCTGCTATGTAGATCACTTCTCTGTCTCACAGCCCAGAAAAACTGAAGTACTGTTTTCTTCCTCTTTTTTCCCCAATTCTTCCTAGTGTTTCTAGTTTCAGAGTCCAGAGGCAACATATTTGCCAAGCACAAGATTTAGGAGTTTGTTTCTTCTCCTGACAGCTTTAAATGCCTTAATTTGTGTCAAGTGGTGTGACCACACAAAAGAGAGGACAAATCAGCTGTCAACAACTTGGGTGCTTTTAAAAATACTCTGAGAACTAAGGACCTGCCTAAGGCTGGGCCTTAATAAACATCATTTAGAAGGGAAATAGAATACAATGTTGCCTTATAGAACAAAAATTCATTAGGAGTTCAGGCAACACGAATTCAAAAGCCTGGTGCAGCCAGTGAAGAGGTTTGCACCTCATCTTTCTAAATCCCAAAGAGTCTCCTGGCTATGGAGACACATTTGTCTTTCTTGCTTATTGGGAAACTCCTTTCCACCAGAACTGGTATGCAGGTGTAGTAGTAGGCTTGCTCTTATTCATCGTGTGTGAAAAAAGCGTGATAGAAACCACTGCAAAGAACAGCAGAAGAGTGCAGTTTAGAGAGAACAAATTTATATCCAGGTGTCTAAAAATTCACTTATAAAGTTAAGCCAAAGGCTTTTAAAGTCAGGAAGCTTTTAGCCACAAAGAACTGACTCCATGTGCATCCCTGTTCACCAAGTGACTGTTATTAAAGCACTCAAAATAACAAAAGAGTAGTTCCCAAACTAGAATATCCCATCAGGAAATACTTCAGTGAAAGACATGAACTGGCTGCTGCGAACGTGTTCTGATTCAGCAATAATTCCATAAGAATGTTTATCTTCCTTTAACTTTAGAATAAATTCAAGTCTACCCTCCCAACCCTGTTACTAGTTTGAAGTGTATCAGTGATACACAGAGAGGCTGAAGTAACGCAGCTTTAAGACCCGAAACTGAGAGAACCCCTTCTTGCTGCTGGCTGGCAGCAGAAACGGCATCGAGACCTGCAGTCTTGCACAACCCTGAAGTTTCGTGCTCGTCGTGCACAAAGTAATTGGTTATTCCCAGGGGGACTAGAACAAAGGAGAAATAAAACACGAATGTGGCAGATCTCAGCTACTGACGCGGTGCCGCTCGTTTGCAGCGGGGCTGTGACAGCTTCGTGCTGCGGGTCACAAACGCTGGCAAAGGAGTCCCAGCTGGGCTGGGGGGCCTGACAAAAAACTAGCCAAACACAGCCACGGGTGTGGAACCAGAAACGAAACGGCTGAGACTGTGAACCACAGCTTTCAAACAGCCCGCTGGTGCTTCAACACCTCTCACCAGCGCGGCTCTGTCAGAATTCTTACCTACGGCACCTTCGGGCGCAGCTGTGCTCTCTACCAAACCCCATTTAGCTATTTGCCAAATAAAAGCATGTAAAAAATATATTATTTATGTGATCATAGACCCAAGGTGCTTTGAAACACATCATCACCGGTTCCCCGGGCCCCTGAGCGCTGGCGGGTGCAGTACCCTGCCCACCCCCGGGAGCTGTGGGCGGGTCTCCGCCTCGCAGGGCCAAGAAGATGCCGCTCTTTCTGTGCTATCTCTAAACCCGGCGCCCAGCGCTGACTCCCCAGTCCTCCCCGGTAGTTCCAGAGACGGCAGTGAGAGGCGCAGGCGGTGATTCCACGGGGGAGCTCCTGCCAAGTGGTCCTGGCGAGGCTCTGGGAAGGGGTCAGAGGGGATGGGCCAGTGCCCGAGACCCTCCGCATCGCCAGCGCCGGGGGTCCCAGGTTTGCACAGCCCCCAGTATCTGGGCTGGCCGTGCCCCGGCTCCGAGCGCACAGAGACGGAAATCCCCGGCGGGAGGAGGCGTGGAGAGAGAAAGGAGAACGGCCCCCGGCGGGCAGCTGCCGGCTTGGCTTAGCTCAGCTCGGCTCAGCTCGGCTCAGCTCCGCACGATGAAGCCGCGAGGGTGAGTAGTGACCCGGAGCCGCGGAAAAAGGGGACCTGCCGCCCCCCTCATTCATCGCTGGGGCACGGGGGGAACTCCCCGGCTGGCTCCGGGACAGGGATGCGCATCCCCCTTTTAAGGAAAGCCGAGCTTCGCTGCTGCAGCGGCCGGGGAAAGCGCTGGCGCGGGTGGGCTGCTTGGCTGGAATCAGGGGCGAGGGGAACCCTCCTGATCCCTGGACAGCGGTTGCGACGATAAAGGCTCCCGGAGGCAGCTCCCGTCGGCAGCTCCCGTCCGCCGGCGGGTCCCGCAGCGCTCCCGGTTCTCGGAGCCGCGGGACCGGAGCCGAGGGGATGAGGATGTTCCCAGAACCTCCTCCCCCCATCAGCCGGGCTGGAACCCCTTGTCTCTCCGCGTTCGAGAGCTACAGGCAATTAGCGGGCATTTTACGGAGATTTTTAGCCGAAAGTGAACGATGGGAGATGACTCAGCAGGGTTTTTATTGCCCAGGTTGGCGTTTCTTTAGGGCAAGTGTTAGAAAAGCTCCGCAGGTAACTTATTTGGAGCACCTGTTGATGCGAGAAGAGCCGTGTCGCTACAAGGGTAGGGGGTAAAGTGGATCTCAAAGGGGTAAAGTGGATCTCAAAGGGGTAAAGTGGCTCTCACATGGTTGTTGTAACTGAAAGCATCGGGACATCTTTTGCCTGGCAGGGTTGTGCCAGAGCAGCAACCTTCCATGGCTCTAAGATGAGCAGTGATGGAAAAAATGCTGGTAGGAAGAATGATCTCATCAAATAAGAATGTATGAAAAGGGAACTGCAACTTTCTCCTGTTTCATATGGCATTTTAAAATAATTTGCAGAAGAGGGAAGGTGTGGGAAAGACTTGAGAAAGAAAAAAAAATTAAAGTTAAAATATCTTTTAAAAATCAGAGAGAACCTAAGAAACTTACTGGAGCTCACTGCTAGTGTGGGAGACACAGGAGCTGAGTGTACACAGAGGACAAAACAGACGTTTTGCTGCAGGCAAGAGCATTTCTCCCTTTTTCCAACAGAAGCTGGGAATTAATGCTATTCCAGAGGAACACAGTGGGTTGACACTGCCCCCACACAACCACAGCTGCAACCTCCTCCAAGAGGATGAGATCTGTCCAATCTTGGCTGTGCATCATTTGTTAAAATAAGAAATCAGGATCTGCTTTGTGTACATACATATGAGAATCAGTTCTGGCTGACTATTTGAATGTTTGTTGGTATTAGCAAAAGCCTACCATGGGAAATTCCCTGAGGAGTCCCTTAAAGATAAGTCAGTTATTTTTTGTATTTCATTCAAATGAGTTGCTATATCCATAGTCTCTATTTGGGTGGGGATTGATAAAACAAACACAGGATTAAGAAAGATTAAAGACTACATTAAACTGAAGTTATCAAGACAGATCTCTAGAAGCCTGGCACAAAAGTGATGACTCCTGCACTGTATAAAAATACAACAGGAATACAATACAAAGCCATGTGCAAAAGCCACAAAAAGTCACTGACAGAGACAGGACAGAGCAGAGCTGCCTCTCTGGAATGTTTAGGTACAATTACTTAGGAGAGTTCCTTTAAGCCTGATGGCAGATTCACTAAAATAAGTAATAGAGCAGAAATGTTCTACACTGGTCATCCACTTAAACATTTGAAACCTCATCTATGAAACCATTTCAAAGGACACAGAAAAGAAAAATGAAGTGTTTCCTTCATATAAAAGAAATACAGTTCAGAGTGCTTCTCCCCAAAACTTTCTCCGTCTCAGTCTCTGGGGATGGGGCTTCAAGTGGAGGTAGATTTTGTGTCAGGAATGTTCTGTGCTTTCTCTGTAGGAAGCCAAATATATTTGGGGGGATTATAACTTTGGGGGAGGCAGGTGAGAATTAGAGACACTCCTCCACAGCAGAGGAGCCCCAAGTTGTGCCCAGGGAAGCTGGTAGGAGTAAAGCTGGGCAGAAGCGATACTGTGCCTGGGAAGTGGAGTATGAATTCCTATGCTTGGCTGGACAAAGGAGCAGAAGTTGTGGGGAAAGGGCAGAAAGCTTGGAAGAGAGAGAGAAGGGATGTTGTAAAGCATAGCTGATGGGGAAAAGCAAGGGGGGAAATGGCTGCTTCGGGAGTGATCTTAGGGCTTGGAGGGAGGAGGGTCAAGGTTGGGAGGGAAGGCAGTGAGTGATCTGTGTGGGAGATCCTGGAACTTGATCCTGGCTGGACATGGACTGCTGGAGACAGCTCTACCCATTGCCCCCAGCCCTTGGCTCAGTGTTGGACCTGGCTGAGGGTTGAGAACAACTGAGGAAGGGAGCTGTACCCAAGTAGTGTGGCCTCACAGTCCTGCTTGCTTGCAAGAGTGAGCTGGGTAAACCAGTAACAAGACAGTGCTCGTGTCCCTCTGCCCATCAGCTCAGCTTTGCAACCTTATTGCACCTGGGGCAATATCAAGGTGGGCAACTGCAGCCAGAAAAGTCTCATTGCAAAACCTTTCCAGCATTCCAAAACCTTTCCTTTCCCTTCCCGCACCACTCTGGAGAAAGGAGAGCACAATGTGTAACTAGGCATGGTGGTGACAGGCTACTTTAAAGTAACTCCTAAGAAAGTGCTGTGCATTTATCTTCCTTAAAGCCTTGTGTGATGACAGTTAAGTCACTTGGACCTTGTAGACAGGTTAAACTGGGTTTTCCTATAGCATCCATCTCCTATAACACCCTGGGGTAACTCCTGCATAAATTTGCCCCTCCTGAGTAATCAAACACACCAAATTCTTTCCAGCAAAACCTTTGCACTCCACTCCAGTGCTCTCCACTATCAGCACGCTTCCTGTTTACACATTTTTACTGAGTGCACAAACGGGTGGGCAATGTGGTCAGCTGCTCTTTGACCTTTACCCAGATAAAACCATAACTCCCTGAGTTTCAGCAAAAGTATGAAAAACCTGAGTTTCGACCTGGGCATCCACTGTCCTTCCCAGTGACCCAGATAGCCTCCAGGGCCTGTTTATGCATCTTTGTCCCATTTGTCAATCCAGTTTGTTTTTCACAAAAGAGACAGGCACAACACCAGCTTCATGCCCTCTGCTCTGATTCCAATATTAGTGCATTTTGCTGCTATTCATGGCCTTGGTCACCTACCCACAGTTATGAACAGAAGTTTTGCAGCTGTCAAAAATGCAAATACTTAATACTGCTACACAGTAGCAGTACCTAATTTACCTACTTCTGCCACTGTACTAAACCAATCAATATTGGGTTTATTGCTTATTTACACAAGAGAGACTCTAAAGTCAATCATGTAACGCTCTTGTTTGCTTTTATTTTTAGTTATGGATTTCTGTTACTGCTCCTTCATCTCCTGAGAGCTGGTAAGTGCAGAACACTTCAGTTAAAAACTGAGCTTCCCTCCCTTTATTGTGTTTATTATGTTTGGCCAAATACACAAAGCAGTTGTAAAATGTACAATATAATCATCTGCCTGTTTTCAGCAAGGTACTTAAGAATTCCTCAGTGTGAAATGTTTCTCTGACATGCATCAGGGAAAGAAGAAACAATCGATTTTTATCAGTTTCACTGCAGAGAACAGCAAGGGACCTTATGGATGCCCTCGCTCAGATTGCTTTGCTTGCTTCAGAGATATCCCTGCTTACTTATCTCTGCCAACAAAAGGCCTTCAAAGTGGACTAATAAGGGCTGTTGATAAGCAGATCTAATGTGCCTGGATACTCGTGACTAGAATTATACATCACAGTGTCCAGCAGCCAATAGTAGTAAGTCTTTTACTACAGTTCCAAAATATCCCTTGCAAAACAAAGGGATATTTGTAAGCAACATCACCTGGTGATATTTAAATGTTTTTAGAGTTGTCTCTCCTCAGTTCTTGCTTAATCACTGAGAAGGATCTCAAAAAAATCATCAAGGAAACTCCCTGGCCCCAGCATCAAGACAAACTGTACCAGCTTCAGTCTCAGTAGATGCCAGCTGGTCTGTTCTTGCAGAACGCCAGTGGTGGAGGTTGCCTCATCTTCCCTGGGTGTCACTTCTCCTGCTATTGAAGGGGGTTTCCCGAAGTCTGAGCCACAGCATCTGTGTTGCAGTTCAAGCCTGCAACTTCTTGTCTGACTTCTTGGAGGATAAGGGCCTGGAAAACATCCCACCTTCCTCCCTGTAATCTGCTTCATCAGTGTTTTAAAGCCAAGGTGCCCGACTCAGATGTGTAAATGAGCTATTTCTGAGTTCAGTGCACCCTCACAAACACAGGTCCCCCTTTAATATTGATGCCTCCCTCCCACCTCACCATGCCCTGTTTCCGCATTTCCAAACCTTCAGTCCTGTCATCTTTCTTTCCCAAATCATCCACACACATAATCCCTTCCCCCAGATGTAATCTCTCCCATTCAACCCCATGCCTGACCCTCTCTCACCCCCCTGCCTGACACTTACAACATATACACTGCTTTGGTGTCAGCAACCAGTTGCACCAAGGAGGTGTTGGCTGCTGGGGTGAAGAAGTGGTGCATCCTCAGCAGGGAAGCTGTGGGCAGAGCTGCCCTGGCCCTCTTGGTGTCACTGTGCTTTCTGCATCACTTGTCAGTCAGGTCACACCTCCCCCTTGCTCACCAGGAGGAGAGGCTGCCTTTCTCCAGTCTGGAAGGCAGAAAAAGCGATCTGAAAGCCAAATACGGTCCTGACCTACCTCAAGTGACCCTTAAGTTTTAAATGTCTAATGGATGTGTCACTGGAGTCATCTGGCCAGGCTGGTTTGCCATCTGTATGTGTTTATTGAGAGGGTGTAGCAATTAAATGTGATTTCTATGGCATGCCTGCTTTGAGAAACACTGTTTTTAGTCCCCTTCTTAATTTTTTGGGTCTCAAAATAATGGTAGCACTCTTTTTCTCATCAGTGTTTTCCCTTCTCGTGATTTACCTCATGTTACTTGGAATTTTTCTTAATTAAAAAAAAAAAACAAGTGATTATTAAAGCATTAAGGCTTGAATATGTGTCTGCAGTCAGTGGGCAAAGTGCAACATGTGGATATCCATGGGACTGGGAACGCTTAAGACTGGTTGGTCCTCAGAGAAATGGTCCCTTTGGACAATATACAGAAAAATGGACATGGAGAGAATTAGCCACTGGCAAGTCATGTGGTAGGAATGACTATGAAATGAGCACACACACACCTGTTATAAATACTAATAGTGGAGTCTGTATGTGGTAGAATGTACTTGAAAATAATGACCCTTTTTCCACATAACCTCCCTTATTTCTCTCTCTCTTTTGATCCTGCAGTTATTGCACTAGAGAAGAAGGACGTCATCAGTAAACTCGGAGACAACGCTACACTGAGTTGCATTTATAACAAAAGAGACTTGCAATTAAAAAATCTACGGGTATATTGGCAAATCGCCGATCAAGTGAAGTGTTCAGTTGTGCATGCACTGGTCTCTGGTCGAGACAACTACAGTAATCAGTGTATTCACTTTAAAAACAGGACTCAGTTATTCTGGGACAGATTGGAAAACGGTGATTTTTCTCTACTACTACTCAATGTCAGCCAGAGTGATAAACATACATACAAATGTATAGTACAGGAGAAAAAAGAATTTCCCAAAGTGGTTCACCAGGCAGAAGTGGTTCTCAGTTTAGCAGGTAAGAACTTGAGTCACTTACACATATTTGCCCAAATTCTCATCTCAGTTTTTCAAATTCATGCTATTTCAATATTATATTTAAGCACACCCTTGGAAACACACTTCAGCCCTTTGCTGAAATGATGTGTGCTTAACTTAAATATTATAGACAGGGAATCTAAACCTGGGAGAATACCTGTAACAACTGTTTACCCAGTGTGTGTTTCTTTTCATCTTGTTTTTCATTAATATTAAGACTCTTGCAGGTGACTGGGTGACAGCAGCTTAAGAAGTTGCTTTCTTCCTCTGGGTTTGGCTTTAGCTTTCTGCCCTTCCAGTAATTCTCAGCTCTCCGGGCTGAGAGAGCCTGCAGGTGTTTCCCTTTCAAGTTACGAAGGTCGTGTGAAACCCAGAAGTTCTGCTTCAGAGCCCACGTCAGAATTTTGTCTTCTCAATATGTTTCAAAATATCAACGACTCTTTCTTCTTCCCTTGCTCTCCAGCTAGTTACAGCCAACCAGTACTCAGTGGACCAATAAGAAACAGTACTGGAGAGGAGGTGACTTTCAGCTGCAGGTCTGGCAATGGATACCCAAAGCCCAATGTTTATTGGATAAATAAAATGAACAACAGTCTCCTGAACGCATCAACGCTGGAGATCATCTCCCACGCCGACGGCACCTACAGTGTTTTCAGCACCCTGACAGTGAAAGCCACTTCCAACATGCAAATAGAGTGCTCCATAGAAAATGAAATGCTGCAGGAAAATCTATCAGCCAACTGTAAGTCCCTTCACGCTGCTCCATGTTTTCTAGATAGCAGGAACATCACCCAGTGCGTCTCTGTCTGTAGATACACACTAATAAGGCCTATGTGTTAATTCAGTAATTCCAAGAGGTGCTGAGAAAAGCTCAGGTTTTGTTTCAAGCTAATTATGCCTAGCCATGCATTTTATGTTTACTTCTTTCACACTGAAGTGAATACCCCATGAAGTGTATGATGACAACAGCTCTGAGGAGCTCTTGCATGCCGGGCAGTCACTGTGCTTTACACTTTGGTTCCTTGGGAACATGCTGACTTGGGGAATTAAGTTATTTTTCAAGGGCCACCATACAGCAGATCCATGATTTCTGACCGCCCACCCAACTGCTTTGCAGCTCTCATATTTACTTTTTACTCTGCCTAGTTTCAAAGTTCAGTTTTCAGTCTCCAAAACTCAATTCATTACAGTGCACTATTTAAAGTAGGCTGGCAGAAATGTGGGTAATGTTAGCTGAATAGAACAATACACCTAATAGCACAAGTATAATATGCTATTTATTGCTGATGTGAGTGATCAATAGTAAAAACAAGTATTTAGCACTCAACTCTTCACAAAATCAGAAAGCTATTAAAAAGAAAAAGAAAAAGAAAGCTATGAAGTTAGAGCTATAGTACCACTGCTGGAGTTCATTATTTCAAACAAAACTGTGTAGAGAAGCTGACTGGAGTGGGAAGGCTTACCTGGAGGTGGCTCTTTGATCTCACTGCAGTTCCTGGTCCTACCTCCAGCTACCCCGTTCTCTCACAGGTTTCTGCACCCCGGTGCAAGGAGGTTGGACTGTTTGCACGGCTGTAGCTGGATACCCACAACTTGTGTGCCTGAACACTCCAAGGAATCACATACTCTGGACTTAACAACCCTGATCCCACAAACATAGACAAACTACATAAACTATTTCCAGGAACAGAAACTGTGCACACGAGCAAAAGTTGCACACTAGAGTGTTTAAATGATAATATACCATACTGTCATCCCAAATTAAAGGAAAACTGAGTAACCTTGTCATTAGTTTCCTAATAGCATTCTGTCATATTGTCTTCTGGGGGAAAAGACCTTCATATTACTATTTTTTGTTTGTTTTTAAAAGCACATCACCACTTGAAATAGTTAAGGGATGCAATTTAAAACCTTCAGTTTGCAGCAGTAGGTGAAGATTCTCCATTAATTTCAGGGAAACAGGTTTTCACTCACTTTTCTGAATACATTCAGATTTACATTATAAATTCTGTATAGATTTATTTTTAACTGAGTTTAAGTACAAGCCCAAACATAAAGTCTCTCAAGGCTGGCAGGAAAGAACAAAAAAGAAGAAGGATGGATGCAGTGTGATGACAGGGAAGAGTAAACTGGTATTGTATTATTAGGCATTATTAGCTGGAGATGTGCCTTGCTCAGAAGAAATCACCAGTATCACAGTGATACAAATAGCACAAATATTTAATCCTTCAGAATTTTTTTATATATGTAAAATTTGGTGAAATATTTGCCTGGTATGAAATGTGAACATTTACCCCTTATTACATCCCCTTTCTATTTTATTCTAGACACCGAGCAGAAGCAAAGCAATGGTTCTAGCACAGAAAACCTAGGAAAAAAAGGAAGACTTGCTCAAGCAGCTGGCATCATTTGCATTGTCATTCTGATAGGCCTTCTAGTTGTTTTAATCTGCTGGCTGTGGAGACGGAGGTCCTCCCATCTGGTGTCCTATACAGGTAATGAGACACTTCATTTGCATGACCAAATATCTTAAGAATTCTTTTTCACTTACAAATATATTTAATGTTATCCATTGTGTCACTGGTAGGTACGACTAAGCTGCCTGCACACAGGGAAATGCACGCTGTAGGAAATCATGCTGTTTTCAAAAATCTGTGTTTTTTCTTTGTGTTATTCTTTATGGTTTTCTGCTCTTGTGCCTGAGCCTCACAGGAGTTAGCTGCTGGATGTGAGAGTAACTCAGACTTTGTGCCTGTTGCAGGCCGTAGTTTTTCAGCTGTGATCTCTGCAGGCTGTTACTGGACAGATGGAAGGGATACTCCTCCATGGAATAGAACTGGGTTCAGCAGCTCTCTCTGCTTAGCACAGTCTGAAGCAGAAATCAGAGCATAATTCAAGCCTGAGAGTTTTAGAGTCACTGGCTGGAAAATTAAGGGTCAGGATCCCACCAGGATCAAGTGGATTTCTACAGAAATATAGCTTGTCTCACTGTCACACATGTACCCTCATGTTGCTGCATGACATCAATGCTTGGCCTAACAGAAGAAAAGGGAGCTCTAAAAGAGGTCTTGTGAACCAGATTGAGTCTGCCAAGCTATCTGAGTACTTACTGTAAGCCACTTTGCACCTGTACAGGAGCTAACACCTGAGAAAAGGGAGCAGGGACAACCAGACTTTTCATGGACAAGGACAATCCTCATTTTCAATCCATGCCCTCTTCCTCCACGCTAGCAAGCCTGGGTGCCTCAGAAAAGAGCAGGAGAAAGCAGGGCAGTTATCTTGTCCAGCATCTGCAGCACCTGTTCTAGAAGTCATGTCCTTCCCTCAGAAACAACCCAAGGTTGCAGGGGTACAGGACTCTGTCCCAAGACATGGAGCAGGGCTATTACCTCATTATTTTATTATCCAAGTCTGTCCTTCCTGAAATAGTAACCTCTATTGTAAGAGTAAGGATTGCATTTTGCTCTTCAAAGAGGATTTAGCACATTGAACCCTCAGCTTTGGTGGATGTTGCTTAATATTAATCTCATTTGGATAAACACTATAGTTATCTACCCTGCATGCTTAAACCTGTGAATTTGTTTCAACAGATGTCCCACCAAATGAATACAAAGAAGGACCCAACCGTAAGTATTAAGAATATATTACTGTATTTGTCTCAAGAGTGACTTAACTTCAAAGCTTTGGTACTCAAGTTTAGCACAAAGCCTTTAGATTAGACTTGCTGGATGTTATAACTCAAGCATGTAAAGTAGGAGCCCTACTTCTTCTGTCAACCCTTTCCTCAAGGTCTGTAAGTGTTGACAAAGGCAACCTGAGAGTCTTAGTTCTCAAAAGTTCCTTCAACAGTCCAGGCCAAAGGACATGACAAATCAACAGGGAACATGGAGCATACAGGTTGAAGCCACCCTCCCTTCTTGTTCTACAACTATGCTAAAGCTTCATTGCCACAAACTTGGAAAATCTATCTTAAATGCTGATTTTCGAGTCTGGACAACACTGACCATTTATCACTTCATATCACTGCAGTGCATATCACCAACTCGTTGTTCCCTGACTTTTTAGGCACGACATCCTAGTAGGTCTTTAACTGGGATACAGGAACATAATTTTCTTTATGTCTATGAACCTGAGCCTTTATACACCCAACTAAAATAAAATACTAAGCACTCTCCCAGAAAAAATTTACACAATTCAGACCTTCAACGTGTTCATATTTTTTACAAGCAATAATGCAATATTGCAGGCCAGCTGGTTTACAAATTCATTTACCACTTATAGTGGGAGAAAAATAAAAATAGGGCAAAAAATGAAGATAGATTTGGAAAAACGAACTCAGAACAGGGGACTTTGAGAGTATAGAGAGGTTGAAATATCTGCCTATGTTATATTTCCTTTGGTAGTTTCTACTTGAGCAAATGACTGTTGTCTGTGTGTCTCTGCAGAACAGGCAGAAAATACTGTGATTCCACCAAAGCTCTAATAGTTAAAGCATAGCTTGCTGTAGCAGATGTTGTGAATGTACCCAATTCATAGTATCAAGCAGAAGTAATATAATCCCATAAATTAAAAAACTTTCTCAGGAACTTCTTTTGTGGTCATGTAAACTGGGTTAATGGTCAGTTATTTTCCAGACCACAGCCTGATCCCCAATATTTGTGTTTGCTAAACAACGAAAGGCATTGCACTGTTTCCAGCAGAGCACAATGTAGAGAGGAGGATGGATTTTCTCCTTAAAACAAAGAGAGTTTCTCATTTTGTTCCTGTGGACTACATTAACATAATATTAACAGTTCATTTAAGGTCAACCTCCTTTACAGACTGATTTATAGAAGGCCCTACTTATACAAGGGCCTTGACTTTGCTCATAAATAGAAAAATCTCTGTGACGTAAGTAAGAGTAAATATTTGTCTTATTTTGAAGGCTGCTGTAGCATGATTTGTGCTACAAAGTAAAGACACTTGCCTTCCAGACACAATCTTTTCCTTGGCATGTCTCTGCATCATTTGTGGAAGAGGAGGTGGGACAGCAGCTTTGGTGGCTCACTGGAATCAGCTGTCCCACCATCTTCTGGGCATCCTAATTTAAGGGCAACTTGGACTAACACCAGAGAAATGAGAATGATCTAGGGACGTGATGGGAGATTGGTTATGTTTGTTTAGGCTGATTAAGGACACAATAAACAACCCTCTTCAGAGCATCCTTAGAGAGAATGGGACAAGTTATTTATTGCGCTAACCCGGCTGACACAGCAATTAAGGTCCAACAGATTTAAACAAAGGAGACTTAGGCTGGATTTTAGGAAGAAATGTGTAATGGTAGTTGAGCACTGAGATAGAGAGTTTGTCCAGGCTGTCAAGTCTCCATCTCTCCCAAGTTGTTGCTATTCTGTTTTGTTTGTTTGTTTGTTTGTTTGTTTTTAACAAAAGAGAAAACCAGTATCTGTCAGAAATTATTTAGTAATACAGCTGGTACTACCCTGGGGAAAAAAGATGGCTCTTGGAGAAACTTCAGCCTAATTCAGTCATCATTTCATACTTTCAAGCAGGTTGTGTGTGGTAGATGGGGAATAAGGCACTGTGGAGGTGCACCCGGGGGGATGCTCTGCCATGCATTTTGCTTTTCAATACTGATGGGAATGTGCTTCTGATGGTTTCACTTTATGAAGAAGGTCAGATTGCTTCATGGGCAGTGGGAATCCCAAATACTGCAAACCAAAAAGGAATTACTGAAACTATCTTTTCTGTTAAAAGGGGGGGAAAAAAGGGTTGGAAACTGTGAGGAAGGCAGGTTGTAAAGAAGAGTAATTCCATCCTGGTGGGGTTAGTCTCTCCAGACACCCATTATAGAGTGGGGCCGAGTGCTCTGGTGAGGAGAAAGTCTGAGCTGGAACAATTCTGAACTGGTCCCTGGAGGGATCCCCTCACTTCCTTAGAGGAGCCTCAGGAAGCCGTTTTCCCTTGACCACAGACAGGATTTGTGCTTCTCATTCTCTGAAGTAGTTTAAAATGAACCCAAGGTGACACTGGTATCCCCTCAAAAGGGAGGGGGATGTTAGCAGGAGTGCCCTTCTTGCATTTGCACAGAGGCACTTCCAGATTGTGGAACAAGGACAGAAAGCCTCCAGTTTCTTGGGTAGCCAGGCAGAGACAGGGCTTCACCCCAGCCAGTTCTCTCTCAGCAGCATGAATACCTCTTTTCCATAGCTTTGTTCCACTGATTACATAGAACAAACAATGCTAGGACATGATTATTTTGTGGAGAGTTTTTTTCTTTTTTCTTTTTTTTTTCCTTTTTTTTTGTTTGCTGAAAAGAAATTGTTCTGTTTTTACAGCTCCTGCCTAAATGGGAAGTCTGCCAACAATTTGGGCAGCTGGAGATGTGTCAAGAGAAGCATCACTCCCTGTCTCAATGGCAGCACTGTTTGTAATACAAGTGACAGATTTCTGCCAAGAGAGATGGCAAAAAAAAAACCAACCAAACCACAAAACCAAAAACAAAACAAAACAAGCTTCTCCAACACAAGGGACAGGAAATCTGCTGGACTGTCATTTCAGCCACTGACTGTGTCCACACAGCAGTTGTGTGACCACTCCAGTTAACCACCTGGGACAGTCCTCTGTGACTGTCAGTGATTTGAGTACCTGCACTGAGGAATGCAGTGAGCCTGGGACTAAACTGCTCTGTGCCAGAGCACTGGAAGTTGGTGGCTGTCCTGTCTCTCATCATCATCTTTGAGGATTTTGCTGGGAGCAGAAACAGCTGCATTTCAGGAGCATGGGAAGTTCTTGCTGTGTCACCTCACCCTGATGATGACTACTGGATGTGAAGAAAGGCAGCTAAAATAAAGAAATAAAACCGAAGGACTCTGCAAAGTGAGAACTGTAACTAACCCTTTCCATGTTTCTCTGTCTACAGTACATCCTTTTCATTGCCTGGTTTCACCAGCTGCATGTTATTGTGTACAGAACTAGGCAGAACACTTTGACCCAGGGCTCCAACACTGATGGGATTAAGCACTGAATGTTTTAACATAAGAGTGCCTTCTTTAAATGCACTTGATAGCAACATTTTGGTTTTTACCAAATATTCCACCAAAAAGGGGATTTTCACTTTTTACAGGAGTCAGAGCATACTGTGCAAAAGAACAGGCTGTGGAATTCTGACCAATTAAAAATAGGGTTTTCTGTTATGTTAATGTTGGGTTACCTGGACTTACCCTTTTCAGGATGAAACAAAAACCACAGTCAAGTTCTGCTTGATTCAACTGAATCTCTATTTAAGTACACTCCTGTGGCTTCAGATCCTCCTTTCAGGGAGGATTTTAAACTGAAGTTTTTAAACTGTTCCTCTGCTTGTGTCTCATCCCTCCACCTTCCCAACAAAAAAAAACAACAAAAAAAAACCCCAAAAAAACCCAAACAAACAAAACAAAAAAAACCCGCAAAAAAACCCCAGAACAAAACAAAACCAAAAAAAGTGCTGTCAGGCTGTTGTCCATGAATGTCCAGAAAGCCAAGAACTGCAGTTTCCTTGTGCCAGTACATGGGCCTTGCTGTTTCAGCCCCCAAGAGAAACCGGCTGCAGCAAACTTTGCTGATGGTATGAGGTTTTGAAGGAGGAGGAATCTATATTGGCTCACTTGCCCATGTGAGACAGTTTCCCCATCTTGTCACAGGGGGATGGAGATTACAATTTTAGACTGAGTTCTGGAAATACTTGGCTTCCCCTGCACTGGTTGCTAGACAAAAATTGTACCATTTTTGTAATAAGTCACAGCCTTGTTTGCCCTTGTTCTGTGTGTTCGAGGCACTCTGGTGTCAATCATGAGTTGGGACATTGATTTTTCATATCAAGATCAGCTTTCAAGTCCCAGCCAAGTGAAAATTTTGTTGTCCTGTTCTCCCATCACGTGGACCCAGAATCATTTGGCAATAGTGCAGCAGTTAGCTTTTGTTGAAGCAATACCCCCAAGGAGGCTCCAAGCTGGATAGCTGTGCTTCTCTCGTGCCCATGAGAGGTGTTAGATATTTTCTGAGTCCAGATCTAGTCTTCAGTGAACCATAAAGGGAACTTGCCTGAAGAAAGCTTGCAGGCACCTTAAAAATGTGAATAACACCCATGCAGATATGCAGGGTAGCCATTTCCTAGTGGTTCAGTAAGAAGTTCTGTGGACCTTTCCTTGCTATCTATCACATGAAGTTGTTTTGTGCAGTCTCTTTGGTGCTGCTGTAACTGACAGAAGCCTTTTTCCTAAACAGTTTTCCAACTTTAATAACTTTTATATGCTACAACTGCAAGAAGCTGTAAGGGTTCAGAGATGTAAGAAATGACCAAGCAGTCACTCCACAATACGTTGTTAAACCAATCTACACTGCTTGGATTTTCTTACCTCTGTGCTGCTTCATGGATACATCTAAATGCAAAAGCCTGTTCTTGCAAAATCTGTGCTTTCAATTGGTTTGGGGTTCCAGCTATTTTTAGAGGGTCCCAGTTGTTTGTTACCATTCAAAGGATGCAGAAGTTTTGTAATAAGAGAGTTTTTGTCTTCACGTGCCATGTTTATATTTTAAATAAAATCCATTCATTCTTCTGGGTGTTTGACTAAATCTACCAGCACGCACACACAAGTCACTCCAAACCATTGCCCTCAACCCAAGTGGCAGTTTTGCTTTCAGCCACATCCCTCAGGGCATACGAGTGCTCCTTCCCAAAGCCCTTAGATGAGGAGACACCTTTGCTTTTTTTGTCTCACACAACAAAATACCTTGAGCAAACTCGGTGAAAGCCATGCAGTAGCCTGAAGGCAGCACTAAGCCCAGGCTGATACATCCATTTCTCACCCAAATTTACAACCCCAAGCAGAGCAGAGGTACAACACTCCCACATCCAGAACTGAAACCAGCTCATTACACCATCCCAGTTCAGTGCTGCACTTGAGCATCAGCATCCCTCTGCTTGTCTTCATTAAAGGTAGCAGCTCACAGGGACTACATATCCCAAGCAACTTGAACACGTGCACAGGAAAGCAACACTTGATGCAGGTTTGGAGCAAGACTCTAAGAAAGGGACTTACTTTCACAGAAAAGTGAAAGACAGTTATTGTGGCATGGCTGGTAAACCACAAGTGGAAAACCCCAAGAGAAAACATGTGTAGCTACTTAGTGATCTGAATCCATCTGTCCTGTAGTCAAATTCATTTTTAAAATCTTTTTACCTGTGAAAGCTGAAATATCTCTTTTGCTCAAAAAAACACTCCCTTTTCCCTCTTCAACAACCCTGACTCCAAATACTTTTCTCAGTAGCCCTTGTGCCACGCCAAAGGAACTCTATTAGTTGCTTTTCCAACTTGCAAAGTGAATGTTTCTCGTATTTGTAGCAAACATACACAAAAGTTTACATTTCCCCGTAAGTGTAATCTCTCTAACCTCTCTTTTTTTCCAGAAGCAGAGAAACTGCTCTAAAGAATAATTGAGCACAGCCCAACTCCACAGGGAGAGAACCCCTATAACCCCTATAGATGTTGGTTAGGCTCCTGGGACTTTTCCTCTCAATATGTGGTGGGCATTAGAACCTTCACCACGTTCATTAGATGATATGAAATGAAATCATTGTAATACAGTCACCATTTAAGGATTATTATGGATCTCCTGGAGCAAGTCCAGAACAGGGCTACAAAGATGATTAGGGAACTGGAGCACCTCATTTACAAGGAAAGGCTGAGGGAGCTGGGCCTGTTCAACCTCAAGAAAAGATGACTGAGAAGGGACTCCATCAATATATGTAAGTATCAGAAAGGAAGGTGTCAGAGGATGGATCCAGGCTCTGCTTGGTTGTTCCAAGCAATAGGACAAGAGGCAACAGGCAGAAACTGATGCACATGAACTTAAGGAAGAACTTCTGTTCAGTGAGAGTGACTGAGCACTGGAACAGATTGTCCAGAGAGGTTGTGGAGATCTCTTCCCTGAAGATATTCAAAAACCATCTGGACACAATCCTGAGTAATGTGCTCCTGGGAACCCTGCATGAGCAGGGAGATTGGACTAGATGACTTCCAATGGTCCCTTCCAAACTTACCCACTCCGTGGTTATAGAAGGCACTTCAAATGTTCTTTGAGGTGATCTCAGCCTCTGGCATTCCAGGGAATTACAGGCCACACACCAGTGGCTTCTGTGTCATCCATCATTCAAGACACACTTAGGTGACAACAGGTCAGTTTGTACAGTTACCTTCCAACACAAGAAAAACACTTCAAACACTTCATGTCTTATCAGCACCACTAACAAGCATAAGCACCGTATCCAAACCAATGCCCCATGATGCAAAATGCAAGTCCTTGGCAACTATTAATCACAAACTCTTTGTTTGTAGTTATTAGGAAAAAGCCTGTTTCCCATTTCAGTTTGGCACAGAAAATTGCTATGTAGAGATAGATGCTCATGTATCACAAGAGACTTAAGCTGACCCTCCAACTTGCCTAAAACAGGTCCCAAGAGTTTAGTAATAAATTAGTGATTTATTTTCCTGTGATTCCAAGAAGTGCTGCTTAGAATGATTTTATAGTTGAAAAGCTTGGACACAGAAGTCATGCCCAGAGTCACACAAGGCTGTAGCTGACTTGGTGCTTGCACTCACATCTCCAGCACACAGAAGCCTTCTTACACTTGCTGGACTGGAAAGTCCAGTCCTTTGCAGCATTCACCCCAGTAGGTATCATAAGTCAACAGAAGCTGTTTGAACAGGATTACATTGCACAAAAAAAAAAAAAAAGTCCATCCTTAAAAAAAAAAAAAAAAAAAAAAAAAGAAGAGAGAAAAGATCTCTCTCAGTTCAGACCAGGAATCTTTTAAGAATCTGTCAGTAAGAAGCAACACTAACACAGTTACTACGCGGACAGAGAGCGACTGCTCCTTCTTAATTTCTTCTGCCAGATCTGTGCTGTCACATGTCGCCCCTCTTAGGAGGCTGAGAGTGCAGTTTCAAAACAAGATCAAATTCACTTGCAGAAACAACTTTTACACAGCATCATGCTGAACCAGAAGCAATTCTGTTCCTCTCAGTTCATCTCTTTATCAGTCAGACTTACCACAATGGTGTTACCTAACTTGTAAAATACATCACTCCTGCAGTTAACGTAACTAAAAATAGGTCAAGGGATAAACATGCAACTGTGTTTGAACTGTAGCTGTTTTTATAAAACTAGGCAAACACAAAATATCTTTATGGCTTCATTGGGAGTCTTATTAACCAGTTTAGATTAAACTGAGTTTGATCAAACTCTGTGTCAGCAAAGTACCAGAAGTCTTCTCACAAGCCTGGTCTTTCAAAGCCTTTTCTTTGGTTTTCTATACCTATGTTCATGCTTTTATCTGGTTCTATCTGCAGCACAGAGGGTTGCTCTCTTATTTAAGATATATTATTGAATTATCTCATCAATACCATGAGAAAAATCGAGCCCTGTGTGGGTTCCTGACCTACTGAACAAGGCAAGAGGGCTGGCCAGATAAGGAGTGCCCTTTCCAGGAAAATTTATTCACTGTTTCTACACAGGGTGAGGCACGGACACAGCACCCCAGGGATGTCTCCTGCACTCCTGCCACCAGCTGACACGAAGAGAGTGCCCAGGAACTGAAGAAGATGAGGAAGTGCCTTTGGAGACAGGCAAACCTCCAGGGATCCCAGTCCAGGGTGAGCTGCAGTGCCAGGTCTCTGCTCAGAAGGTGGGGACCCCATCAGGAATCCTGGCACATCAGGGCAGAGCTCAGCTCTGAGGCGTAAAAGTGCCTCTGAGCAGGCAAAAAGTAAAAAACTAAATAAACACTGAATTTTACACAACTGCCCTGTTTAGCTTCAGATTATTTCTTTATTTATTTAAAGTTGAATTTTTCATGATGACCACGAAGCAGACAGCTGCCTGCCATGGTACTTCTCATGGAACAATTTGAACCAGCTGAGAGTGGGAACAAGAAAGAAAAGAAAACAAATTTAATATCTTTTAATCTGGTCCAGCCCAGTGACATTTGCCAGTCCTCAGTAGATGAAGCTCTGTGGGGGAAATTTTTTTAAAAATTATTATTTGAAGTAGCTCTTAAGTAGAGCTGCCATTAACAAACATATGCTCTGGTATATGCACCAGGCATGCACACAGTGAACCAGTGACTTCCATTAACATTTTTGGCAACGTGGCAACTGCTGACCAGCTTTATACAATGTGTCTTAGCTTCATTTTTTAGCAATTCCTACTGCACTACAACATATCTGGACAGAAAATTATTTCTAAACAAAGTCAAACAACAGCTCCCAGAAACAGAAAACTTGGCAAAAGAAATCCACCAGTTTCTGTAGCTCCATTTATTGCATCAATAGACCTTTAAGCCTCAGGAAACAGTAGTATATAATCCACATGTCAGAGACCTCCGCTAGTACTTTGTACTATGCCAGTTTGTGCATTAAAAGGGATTTTAATGTTCCCAGGTCACAGGTCCTCAAGCTTGAGCACCCCACAGCCAGGAAGGGTCCCAGGCACAGAGGTGTACCCCTGCCTGCATATTTTCAGAGGTTTTGGGGTGGGGTTGAAGGCAGAGAAAGAAAGGAATTGTTTGGTTTAGTCTCCTGGCAATGCTGCTCCAAACAGCTAGGAGGAAACTACTGAACTGAAGCCAGGTAAGAAATTGTCTGTGAAGCTGGAAAGGGACCCACCCTAACCCCCTCCTGTGTAGGTCTGGCTTTACAGCCCAGCTCTCTTACACAGCTCTCACTACATGTTTGACAAAACATGCTATAATCTCAACCACTGCACTCCCAGCTGATGGGATAGAGCACCCAGCCTGGCAATACTTAGTTGTATAACATATCTCTGCTAGCTGGAAATTCCATGCAAATAATGAGCATAATTTCAGAGGTGAGCACGGTGCAGTAGCAACACAGAAGTGTATTTGAGCAGAGATAACGTGCAATGGAGCGTTGTGCCAAATGCAGGTCAACTTTTGCAAGGAGATAAGAAAGCACATGGCTCCCACAAAAACCTTGTCTGAGTGGGAGGACTGTCACAGACTGGATGCAAACCTCACTGCTTTCATTCAGACTGTTTACTTTTCGGGGAGGCAAGACTGACACTCCCATCTCCCCACACCCAAGCATATCAAAGTTCATTTCGTTGTTCACTGCCAAGACAGCACAGACTTTTTTTGCCCTCTTGAATTGCTGCTCCCTGTAGGTTGGCAAAATATCAGCAACTTAATCATACCTGCCTGAATTTTCACTCTGGAAAAACTTGTGCCTCCTCTCATGAAATTGAGGTAAAAATCAGTACTTTATTTCTATGACAGCCAAGGAAATAGCTGAAGGCCTACTGCTATATGCTTCCCTGGTAACAAAATGCCTGGTCTCTCTGTGTGTCACATCCACAGAGCAGGTGTTGAGCTGTGAGGGCCTTTGGACGCTCACAGCAGAGCAGATGTTGCTGAACTAAAGACTTTTCCCACTATTAGATCAATTTCTGATAAGTCAGGGGTAAAGGACTGCAGATAGCACCTGCAGAACTGGCACCTGAATTGCTGATAATATTTACAGAATATAACCCTTCAGAGACAAAAAACCCTCTACAAAATACAGCAAGAGTGGCTGGATCTGCAGTACTGTATTCGAAGCTCAAATTTCATCAAATTGGAAAGAGGAATTCCTTTGCCCCTGGGACTGGAGCACCCTGCAGAGGAGGGGAGTACTCCCATCACGGTCAAGGCTGCCATGGGCTAAACTAGGATGTTTTGCCTCAATGCATGTAATGGTTCAGTCAGCCCTGGAAGGCACCTCTCCTTTAGAGAAGATGTGAACTAAACTGTCCCAGGAACCAAAAGAAAAAAATACCTGCATGCCTTGAGAAAAGCATTAAGCTTTCACTTAGCCCTGCCTTGCACAGGGGAACCAAGGCTCGAGGATGCTCAAACCACTTTGGCTGTCAGCAGTTGTGTAAGACAAGGCTGGGCTTGCAGACTTAGATCAAGAGGACAGAAAATGGATTTAGAAGAAGAGCTGACTGTTTTTGGAAAGCAGCCTAAAACATGAACCGCAGGAATGCCACAGGCAGCTCCTCTTCCATGGCAGAGACAGCGGCAAAAAGAACACGTGCACTCTAGACACCCAAAAATGAGGACTAGAGGAAGAGTGTCCCTCGTGGAGGGTTGGGGCCTTGGGTGCAACAGTTTCATTGGTCATATTTAGAATGAATGCATTAGGCTTGACAAAACTCGCACAAGATACCACAGAGAATAGTTGGTGATGCATAAACCAAGTTTGTAGGGGTTTTTTTGCTCTTGGATTTCATGGTGTCCCTGCTGTGCCTAAATGAAAAAAACACTCCCATAATTAGGATTAGCCTGACAAGTTACATCACTGAAGGACTGCAGATGACATTGTTGTGACTCTACTGGACCTCCAAAGTAAACTCCTGTGATGGAGGCCACAGGGTGGGCATTCAGCACTTGGCTTTTATAATTCATTTTACAACTCATACTATTATAGTTGCAAATAAGCTGGTTGGAATGTTAAGTACCTTTCAGAAGGTAGGTGTGCTCCCCATGCATTTCTAGGCAAAGCAGAGCCCTCCCTACCATTACTGAACCAGGCCCAAGCACAAGACCACACTCTCCCCCACCAGCTCAGTTTTCCACCACAAGCAGAATTGTAAGCCCTGTTTTGGCCAGCCCAGGGTAGGGCCAGATACCAGTAGCTGTAACAGAGGAAAGAAATAAAAAGTGGCTGAGAAAGAGACAGATATCAAAAACTTTCACTCTTTGAGATGTGCCAGAGTCCAGGACAGAGAGATGAAACGCAGCCAAACGCTTTTTCACTGAATTCCTCAAAGGGTTGGAGAGATGAGACAGCACCGGGAAAGCTGGTAAGGCCCATATGCAACCGAGTCAAGCCCGTGGTGACATTTTAGTCACCACGATGATCTGCCAAGCACTGACCAGGCTTCCCTTGCTGCAGCAAGGGCAGACATTCCCGGCCAGCGTCACTCAGCCCCTGCCCTGTTCAGCTAACCAGGCAGGCCAGCCTGTGTCATTTTGTCTAGTTTGGAGAAAAGGAGGTTGAGGGGTGACTTTGTGGCTCCTACAGCATCACACCTGACAGAGTTCAAAGAGCACCTGGGTAATGCTCTTAGTCATTTGGCTTAGTTTCAGGTAGTCCTGCAAGGAGCAGGATGCTTATGGGTCCCTTCCAACTCAAGATATTTTATGATTCTGGGGGAGGTTCAGATTTCACACAAGGAAGCATTTCTTTACCAAGAGCGTGGTCAAACACTGGAACAGGCTCCTTAGAGAGGTGCTCAGTGCCCAAAGTCTGTCAGTGTAGAAGAGGCATTTGGACAGTGCCCTTATCAACGTGCTGTAACTTTTGGTCAGCCCTGAAGTGGTCAGGCAGTTGGACTAGATAATCCTTGTAAGGTTCCTTCCAACTGAAATAGTCTACCCTGTGTCTTGCTCATTTTGGGAGGAAAGCACAGACACATGGAGCAACTTAGGCTTTCAAACCCTCCCAGTGCTTGCTGCTATTCCCTAGAAAAGCCCAGAAGCCTCATGGCAAATACAGTCATGAACACTTTTACAGAAAAAGTGTGAATCCTCCCTCCTGAGTGCCTGAGATCCTGAGCCCTCAGGCAACCACCCACTGCAGGGTATCGGGAAAAAAGGGAGAAAAGTAACTGAGGAGAGGAACAAAACGCTAATTGATCAGCCTGGAAGATTATCATTTAAGGGATCAGACTGACAAAAGTAGGAAAAGTCAGTTTCACTCTCATTCCTTTCTCACAGTCAAGTTGAATTTTGGTTCCCATGTCTGCTGGTATATTCAGGTCATTAGGCCTCAGCCTGATGTGTCTTCCTTGCCAAGTATCTCCTATTGCCAGAACCTAAAAGAACATTTCTTGGACAGGAATGCTGCTGACTGTTGATTCTTCCTTTGCAAATGAACATGCTGCTTCAATTTCTGCTACCCTAAGTAGCACCATGAAAGGACCTTCCCAGTTGCTCAAGGGTCTCAAAAGCCAGAATGAGCACTCATTATTTCTTCATATCTTTGCATCCCCCTCATCCTGGGATAAGAGTCCTATCTACGTAACATGTTAGCTCAAATATGTGGACATGAGTGAAACCAGCCACAACCAGGGATGCTTCCCACGGGCTGGACAACCTCAGTCTACAGCCAAATCCCAAATGATAAATAAAGTACACAGATCTCAGGTACTCACCAGCATGATGTAAATAGTCTCTGTTTTCACCTGAACTGAAGAATGATGAAGGTTCAGCAAAATAGAGAGGATGGGTATGGTAAACTATAGCTACTGCTGGTCTGTACTGCCTAATTCAAAAACCCTTGCTGCCTTCTGCTGTGAATGACAAACGAAGTAAAGTTTGCACTTTCCTTCTGAAGTGAGCCTGGTTAGGACTGTAGGTATTATTTGGTTCATCTGATAACAAAAGGGGAGCAAGGCAAAGAGAAAAACTCACACTTATTAATCATCCCAGGTAAGGTCATCATTATTAATAACTTATGATGAGTAACAGTCAGAAATGCAAGACTCGGTTTCTTGGAGTATTCTGGCAGCAGGTTTAGAAGCCATTTTGACTATAAACACAGACAGAGGGGAAAAAATACAACTAAAAGAGGAACATTGTAAGGTTGCAATATGCTAACATAGCACCAAAGGAAAATACATAGGTCCCTTGTCCAGTTTGCAGCAGTACTTAGTGTAATGCAAGTTTATAATTCAGATACTGAAGATTAAACTATATAAACCCTTCATTCTTCTATCAATTCACTTCTATGTGATGAAAACATTCTGGCTTTAGTCTGGAATGCTTATGATTCACGGTGTTTAAATTAGCAGATGTGTAGACAACTGCATTTGGTAGCAAAGCTAGGGAGTTGTATTGTGTGGGAAAGGAGATTGTATCTTGCTTCTGTTGGAAGCCTTTTAGCAAACATGCAGGATACAGCAAATGGAGGGGAGAAAGCACACTTATACAACCTAAAAGCATCATCATGAAGGTACTGACCATTTGCACATCTCCAAACACTGAAGTGAGGAGCCCCAGGGACTGAAAACCAAAAAGACATTGGGCAATGGTCTTCAGTACATGAATTGGTTTAAGGATTTCATGTCTCAACAAAGTTTTGTTCTGTGCTTCATTCATCCTAACAAGTAAGAAGCAAGACAAAAAAAAACCAAAAACAAACAAACAAACAAAAAACCAAAAAAACCACCAAACAAAAAAACCCAAACCCCACCAAGATGCCTGCAAAACTCAAGCACTAAAATGAAGCATGCAGAGGGTGTAGCAAGGGTGGGTAATATGGAAGCAATAAAGAGACACTGTCTGAGCATGCAGAAAACACAGTTAAGAAAGCCAAAATCCACTTGGAATTTAATCCATTCAGGGATTTCAAAGACAACAATACTTCTATGCATACATAGGAGACAAAAGGAAGGGAAGGCTAGGGAAAATGTGGGCCTGCTGCTGAAGGAGACAGAGGTCCTGGTCACACAGGACATGGAAAAGGCTGAGATATTGAATGCCTTCTTTGCCTCAGGCTTTTCTAGGAAGACTGGCCTTCAAGAATCACAGGTCCCAGAGACCAAGAGAAAGGTTCAAATGAGTAAGACATACCTTTGGTGGTAGTAGAACAGGTTTACTGAAGTAAACTGAATATGGCTAAGTCCACAGGTCTTGATGGCATGCACCCACGAGTGCTGAGGGAACTGGCAGATATCATTGTGAGGCCACTCTTGATAATCTTTGATTAATCATGACAACTCTGACAAGTACCAGAGAACTACAGGAGAACAAATGTCACTCCTGACTTCAAGAGCAAGAAGGAAGATCCAGGGACCTACAGGGCCGGTCAGCTTCATCTTGATCCCTGGAGACAGCAGTAGAGCAGCTGATTTTGGGATCCATTTTCAGGCACGTGAGGGACAAGAAAGTCGTAAGGAGTAGACATCATGGCTTCATCAATTAATGTGTGACCAACCTGATAAACTTCTATGATAAAATGATTGGACTGGTAGTCAAGGGGTGAGTAGCAGACACTGTCTTCCATAATGGTCCTTGTAGAAAAGCTGAATGAAGTATGGGCTGGATGAGCAGAGTGAGGTGGACTGGAAAAAGGCTCAATAGCTTGATCCAGAGAGCAGTGATCAGTAACCCAACCTAGCTGGAGGCCAGTAATTATCACTGTTATCCAAGGAATCAGCACTGGGTCCAGTTCTGTTGAAAGTCTTCATTGATGATGTGGATGATGGGGCAAATTTGCTGATGACATCAAACTGGTAGGAGTGACTGATACACCAGAGGGTCGTAATGCCATCCAGAGGGATCACAACAGGATGGAAAAATGAGCTGACAGGAATCTCATGAAGCTCAACAAGGAGAAGTGCAAAGTCCTGCACTTAGGTGAAAAAAACCCCACATACCAATACATGGTAGGGGTCACCCAGCTTGAAAGCAACTTTGCAGAAAGTACCCTGGGGGTGTGCTGATGGGCAACAAGTTCAACATGAGTCAGTGTTGTGTCCTTGTGGCAAAGAAGGTTAATGTTATCCTGGGCTGTATTAGGCAAAATATTGCCTGAAGGTTAAGGGAGGTGACCCTTCCCCCTCTCTTCAGCACTGATGAGACCACTCTTGGAGACCTGGATCCAATTCTGGGCTCCCTCATAGAAAAGAAATATGAATTTGCCAGAGAAAGTGCAATGAAAGGCCACAAAGGTGATGAAGAGAGAGGAGCACGTCTTCTGTGAGGAAAGGCTGAGCGAGCTGGGGATGTTCTGCCTGGAGAAGAGAAGGCTCAGGTGGGATCTCATCAATGTATGTAAATACCTGAAGAGAGGGTGCTAAGAGGACAGGGTCAGGCTATCTTCAGTAGTGCCCAGCAGGACCAGAGGAAGTGAGCACACACACAGGAGGCTGTCTGAAGATCAAGTAAGTAACCCAGCTTGAGCAGGGGAGTTGGACCAGATCACTTCCAGATGTCCCTTTCAACCTCAGCCAGTCTGTGATGCTGGAAACCTTGTGACTGGATTTTGAAAGAACACAGGCAAAGTGTATAGCCATAACAAAAGTCTCCTTCAGGTCACTCAACCCATGCTGAATTTAATAGGAGTTCCTTGGAAAAACAGAAGGGGTGAGAAGGAAAAAAAAAAGCCTTTTCAGTGTTTTCTTTTTTTTTTTTTTTCTGTCAAGATAAACAATTATAAGGCAACATTGCACTGCTGCCAGGTCCTCATTTTATTTCATGTTTAACTACACTCAGTGTAGCACAGGGGAACGAACACTAAGCAATCGCAGCATCTCACTTCTGTCACATGTGCAATAAGGAGACTGGGGAAAAAAATCCCCAGCTAAAACCAACTCCAAACCAAAGCACAACCACATGTCTTGTACATATTGGTGTGGTTTGTCCTGGTGAGCAGTCATCACAGATCAGCACAATTTCCATGTCTTTATCACTGAGAATCAAATTGAGTAATAACTGTATGGCCATGTCCTCCAGGCCCACAACCTTTACTCCAGACCATTAGATGACCAGAGGTGTCTGACTCCTGTATTTCTTTACACTGAGAGGTTTTGAAAGAATGAATTAGTAATCTGCTACCTCCCCTTGCAAGATGGGAGTAGAGCAATAACTTCAGAAAGATATGGAAGGGAAGACACAGAGGTTATTTAGGCACAAAGCTGGAGAACAGTAGCTTTTCCATTCTCATGATTTTTTCGCTAGATGGTATTTAATCACCATGCCAATGCACTTCAAACACCAAATACAAGAAAAACTTGGAGTATTTAGAGACCTAGGACTTTAAAGGTATGTACTGAACAAGGTTATTCAAATCACTGGCCACTGAGAACTTACCTCAACTGATGGTTTAAATTTAGGCTGGGCTACGTAGCATCTCAGACTTGTTCAAAGCACATAAAGAAGGAATTAGCATATGAAGCATTAAGGATACACCTTTACATTCTCAAACTTTGTTATGGAGGGATTTTCTTTTACTTGGAGCAGGGCAGAGCATCTCTGAGTCAGACTGCAACAGTTCTGTTTAACTTGGACAATACTTCTGCTATTGTGAGAGAAGTTCTCAGAGTAGGGTTAAGAGTAGGATGTTTTGGAAGAGTAGCTTTCAGAAGAGCATGGGGGAAAAACCCATCGATACTTCTTTCTCATTACATTAGTACAGCCATAGGCATTTTTGGTCCTTCATCAGGAATTATAGTCTTGGAAGCCTTCCACTTTTGTGCTTCAGTGCTAGACAAAAAACAACTTCTATAAACTCAGAAGTATTTTCCTCTACTCTATCTCATTCAAAGTTTTCCAAAGTGAAGAGCCCCAAGAAATACTCAGGATCATCACTGTCACAGGAGAGAATGAGGAATTCCATTACAACATCCTTTGAGTGAGAAACTGCATTGCTGAAATTCTACCATGAAGCTGACTGATTCATCAAGTGTTACCTTTCAAAACATTCAAGTGGAGTGTGGGTGGTTTTGTTTGTTTTCTATCATAGTGAAACATGATTTTCTAGACTTTCTTCAATTATGTAACTTCAAGTTTAATACAAAAAGAAAAAAAAAAGAAAAAAAATCAGACATTCTGAAGTTTAAGCAATTTTTTTGTAGGAGTGTTCCATATTAATATTTAAATTCATCCAGCATGATTAACTAGCTCTCTGCTTCAACCAAGAAGAGGACTTAAAAGGAATGAGAACAGTGGTTATAATATTATTTAATTTTAATAATTACTATTATTTAATACTTTCTAATAATAATTTATTTTAAATCAGTGGGTATGCCTTTTATGGCATGTTTATATAATGTAAAGTTCAACACTAAGAGCACATTAAGAAGTGTGTGTTCGCACTTATAAAGCAAACAAAGGGAGATGACAGAAGCATTCTATTCAATGCAAGAGAGACTACCCAAACAAGGGTAGTTTAAATAGAAGAGTTGAACAAAATCCATCAAATATATTTTCCTGCAAGTTCTGAATTGTGCAATTATGCAACTATGTGCAAAAAAAAAAAAAAAAATCAATGAAGCAATGCCCTTCCTTGCAAATGCCCATAGAAAGGAAAACTTAAATTTCTTTGCAAGATGCCGTAGCAGAACATGCCAGGCACCCACATCCAAGTCCACATCTCACTGAGATGCAAGAGCTCTCTAGGGGAGAAAAAGAAAGGCTTCTACCATGGCTGGTTGGAAATGTAAGGGGTAAACATTGCTCAGTACCTGCACATCAAAAGCAGAGAGCCAGGGAAGCAACAGTGCTTGACAGCAGAGCAAATAAAAGAAACAGAGCTTTTTTGACACTGTAGAGTTTGCAAAGGTAGGCTTTGAAACTGCAAGTGGTAGCCTCTGAGTTCAGCTGTATAGGAAGCTAAATACATGAATGTGAGTCAAAACTAATTGTAAGAAGATAAGGATTTTTTAATCATTTTCTGTTCTTAATAGAAAGAATCAAGCAAAGTCTCAAGTGCCTGCTTGAGCTAAGAAGGAAGAGCTGTTTCAGAGACATTAGCAAAATCCTTATTCTGAACACCTTCAAGTAGCACATTCGTGCAAAGAAATGCTTATTAACAAAGGCCATACATTTTATAGGACTAAAGGTAGGCAGTCCTCCTAGAAAGGAATGCAACACCTGAACACTGCATTATCATAAGCAGCTAAAGTTTGGGAAAAGACGAAAGGTGAAACATTGAATGTTCATGAGCTTTTACTATTGGTAAATCAAGTCGTTACATCGGCTGAACACGATAGGCCCTCAATAATAATTCCTTTTATTCCTCAGCTGGTCTCGAGAAACTCAGCCCCTCGGCATCTGAGTCATTGCTCCACATCCTGTCCCGCTCCTGCACTTCCTCATTCAAGGCAGAAGTGACTCTCAGCAGCACGTTTGGATCTCAGCACATGCAGAAAGGATACCGAGAGATTCCAGAGGTAAGCAAGAGACTAAGTTTTCTATCTTGTACTAGTAAGCGCTAAAGCTGCAGTATCAGGGTTATGGCTTTTCAGCTGAGGTCTTGTAAAGTTGCTTCAAATGATGTAGGCACGGGAAAAACGAAAAAGAAACGATCTGGGTTTGGCTTGTTTATTTTTTTTTTCTTTGTCATAAGCGACAATTTGCTGAAGTGGAAAAAAATACAGATTGAGGGATTTCCCAGTTAAAGTGTTTCAGCTCTGTAGCTCCACTCCCCTGCACTGGCTGCCAGCTGGGGTGTGCTTAGACTGCAAAATGAGAAGTGAGGCTGAGGCTACCACTACAACAAAAGGCAGCTTTCACCTGACACCCCAAAAGGTATTTTTAACTAGTTTACTCACAATACAGTTTTGCCTTTATTTCTGCTCTTTAACCTTCTTGTTTATCTTTAATCATTAATGTGACACATTGACAGAAGTGGCTGCGTGGGGAGTTTCAGTTTAGTGAAGTTCAGAGAATGAACTGGCTGAAAAGAATCGAATCCCACTTACTGCCTCAAAATGTCATTTGGGCAAGAAAAAAAAAGGCTCAAGACATTCAGCATGCTAGTCACACCAAAAAGGGAGCCCTACATAACTTCTCAGGTTCTGAATGGTCACTGTTTACCAACAGACAGTGTGTAACAGCAGCTAAAAAACCCTGTGCAAGGAAGGTAAGGGGTCCCCAGAGTACCGAGCAGCACACACACGGTCACACAACCCGAGGTGCAGTCTGCAGCTAGTGAAGAAGTCAAGTGTAAGAGTGAAGAGACAAGAAAGAGGGAAAGCAACTGCATAGCAGGGTTTTCCCAAGCCACAAGTCACCCTGGTTTCAGTTACAACCACTAGTGGACTTTGAAAAAGAAGAGAACAAAATACAGTTGCATGAATAAGTTTCAGGCAGACTCGTTGCCTTCAAGTTTTGATGGAAGATTTATATTAGGTGAATTAAAAAATAAAAAAACAAACAAACAAAACCAAACACAAAAACTACACAGCCACCAATCCCTACAGCAGGGCATTTAAGACAGCTTTCCAATTTTAAAATCTGTTTTTATTCTTGATAGCTCATCCCTTCCCTTAGAAGGAACTCTACTCACCACCAAGGTAACACAGGGAGTGCGGAAGGTGGGAAAGAGACAGCTTGGAAAAGTACAGAGCAACTGGTGCCACAAAGCCCAAATTATCTCACACCTCCATGTGAACTCAGACCTCTCAAGAGCCAGCTCATGACAGACAATTTTGCCTTTTTGAAAGCTAAATAGAAGTATTTCACAAGTTGATTAAAACCGAATCCCAAGCAAGGAGGGAAATGACACAGCTACAGATTTCAGTTCTCATTAAATCAGAAAGCTTGCCATTATTTTAACTTGACAACACAAGTGTAAGTAATGTAAAGGAAGAGATCAGCACAGACATTTCATTCTAAAGGAATAATTTATGTATTTCTGGAAAGGAAGAGGAGGTGGTAGGAAGTTTTCATTGAGCCCTCTTCTTGTAACACAGGCCAGGTTATTGAAATATTTACCAAGATGAGCATTACAACAGTCACTAGTACACTGTCTCCAGTTAGGAAAGCCCTAAAATAAGATTGCATGAGTGTATATACCACATTCAAGAGACTGATCCTTTGGTAGAACAGTCACCAGTTCTGCAGATTTTGTCTACTAGAGAAGCCTCTGCAGAAGAAAAAGCCAATATATTGTTCAAAGAAAAAAAAGCAAAACCAACCAAACTACCACCAAACTACACATACAGAGGTGCAGTCAACTCTTTAGGGGGCTTGTTGGCTTTTTCCACCTTATCATTGCAAATGTAATCTACAGCTTACTGCCAGCACAAGGCAGACATGGACCTGTCATAGCAGATCCGGAAGAGGTCCACAAAAATGGTCAGTACTGGAACACCTTTCCTCTGGAGACAGGCTGAGAGAGTTGAGGTTGTTCACTCTGCAGAAGACTCCAGGGAGACCTTAATGTGTCTTTTCAGTACTTAAAAGGGGACTTAAAAGAAACAAGACTTTTTACCAGGCCCTGTAGTGACGGGACAAGGGACAATGATTTTAAACCAAAAGATGGTAGATTTGGATTGCATGTAAGGAAGAAATTCTTTACTGTGACCGTGGTGAGGCCCTGGAATGGGTTGCCCAGAGATGTTACGGCTGCCCCATCCCTGGAAGCATCCAGGCCAGGTTTGATTGGACTTTGAGCAACTTGGTCTCATGGAAGGTTTCCCTGACCATGGCAGGGGATATTGGAACTGGGTGAACTTTAAGTGTCGCTTCCAACCCATTCCATGTTTCCATGGTAAGTACTTGAGAAGTTGAGCTGGTTTCTGTCTCTCACAGCCCTTTTCTGAACTGTGTTACAGCCTTCCCTCTCACTCCGGACAAGAAACCTATAAGAACCAACTGTCTCCTATGGAAGCTGAGCATTCCTAAACACCCACAGAAGGTGGCAGTCCAGGTGACAGGACGCTGCATGCACATACCAGTGACTGAGCTTTGTTTCCACAGGTGAGAGAAAAAAGGGGAGGAAAGGAAAAACTATGAAATGTCCTCTGAGCAACAAAATGTTTTTCTGTTACGGTCCATTAAATATACACACACATGTAGGACGTGAATATATAGTCAGTGAAGTATCTCACTGAACACTGACAATTTTCAGAGGCATGTGGGGATGTGTATACACTGTGAATGTACCTGCAGTCAGGTTTTTCAAAGCAACCTGAGCCTCAGAGACTTCCAGTCACTGATTTCAGTTCACACCTGCTCATATGTTTTTAAATTCCAGTAATTGATTTCGGTTCCCATCTGCTCAGATATTTTTAAAACAGCACCTCAGTGCCTTCAGGCACATCCTAACCACACCACAGGGTGTGGTGCAGAGGTGCCTGTGTTAACAGGGTCTGGAGAAGCGCCACTGTAACATTGCCCAGGCATGAATTCCCTGTGCTGATGGGGAAGTACAAATTGCAGCTCCTCAATATACTTCACAGGAGTTGGCTGCTCCTGACCTGGGACAAGAGCTCAGATCAGCACAGGGCTGGGCAGACACCCTTGGCTGCTCAGACCAGGCCAAAGGCACCTGTACCACCTATGGTTTACAGAAGAGGCAAACCAGAACTTCTACTGGCTTGGGTTTTTAGTTGGGTCTGTTACTAGAAGTAGGGAAAGGTTAGTTTTGATAGTGAGTTTTTGGTTTTGTTGGGGTGCTTTTAAGTTTTCCCTCCTGCATACATAGAGTCCTAAACAAATAAAATCACAGCCATCTTCTGTATCACTAAAAAGAATCTTCATGTTATGGCAGTAGCTAATTCTAGGTTTAGTTGTTCTCTCAGCTGCTTTTTACAGAATGGTTTGGGTTGGAAGGGACCTTAAAGATCTTCTCATTTCAACCCTCCTTCAACAGCCAGGGACACCTTCCACTAGATCAGGTTGCTTAGAACCCCACCCAAAAATGGCCTTGAACACTTCCAGAGATGGGGCATCCACAGCTTCTCTGAGCACCCTATTTGAGTGCCTCACCATCATCACAGTGAAGAATTTCTTCCTAATATCTAATCTAACCCTACCCTCCTTCATCTTAAGAGCATTTCCCCTGGTCCTATCACTACGTGCCCTTGTGAAAAGTCCCTCTCCAGCCTTTGTGTAAGTCCCCTTTACATACTGGAAGGTGCTCTGAGGTCTCCCTGGAGCCTTCTCTTCTCCAGTCTGAACAACCCCAACTCTCTCAATCTGCCTTCATAGGAGAGGTGCCCTCTGACCATCTTCATAGAGTCCTCTGAACCCAGAAGGTTCATATCTTTCTTACACTGGGGACCCCAAAGTTGGACACAATGCTCCAGGTGGGGTCTCACGAGAGAGGCAGAATCCCCTTCTTCAACCTACCAGGACACAGTTGGCTTTCTGGGCTGCGAGTCAGGTCATGCTGAGCTTCTCATACCCAAAGTTTCACTCTGAATTCACTTTTTTTTCTATAAACAAAGAGTGCTGGTGAGGGGTGCAATTCAGCTTTTGCTTACTGTAATTGAAAAATGCAACTTCAATAGAGAGTGGGGAGGATGGACAAAACAGGTGAATTTTTCAGAGAACAGTAAGGGGGTTGAATTTTTAAATTTATTACTACAGCTTAGCTTTGCACACTGTATTTTTCTCTCACACCTCCTTGTACGTACATTACTGTGTACTTTTCTGTTTTATTTTATTTCACTTATAATGTCCTTGCAAAGCTATGAAAAGATTAGGCTCAATGAGATGAAGGAGGCTACTATTTGCTTGATTTTTCTTTTTTGCCTCCCGTTAGTTTATGAATATAGAGAGTTAGTTGTAGAGTCCAAATGTGTTTCTCAGCTAAGCACATTTGAGATATAATCATTTCACCTCTGGCTTCTTAACATCTGAGCTTCCCATGTTCTACATTGCCATGTGCTGAAGTTCTGAATCATAAGTTTTTGTAAAAGCAAACTTGCTTTCAGCTCCTTCATCAGTAGCCTTGCCAGAGCAACGATTGCTGTGGCCGTGGGTAGAGAGTTATCAGAGCTAGAGCCAAACAGATCCTTCTCATCATTTCTCAAGAGGATTCATTTATTTTGACATCAGGAAAGGGAAGAGCATCCAGAATCCCCTACATTTCCCTTGTTGAGGCAGCCCAGCTTTTAAAAAGAGATTTACAGGATCTAGAGGGAATTGCTGTATGTTCCTTCTGCATCCTTGCATGATGCAAACTGACTATTGAATACATCTGAAGAAACAGTACATATTCCAGTTATCCAGCTCTGGAGGAGCTGTTGTTGTCTTTTTTTCCTGCACCACCACAAAGAGTGTAAACAACACTGAACTGCTCCAAAAACACACTTGTGTTTGCAGTTACTCTCTCCATTACCACGAACTCTTAACTTTCTGAAAGGTGACTATCCTCCTATCCAAATGCAATTTACTATCCTGAGAAGGACATATCTCAAATAGCAATGGTGAGGGGGAAAGAAGAAAAAGATGCCCAGAAGCATTTGTGAAACCCAAGAGGTGAGAGGAGATGGCAGCAGGAGTGTCACCTGTCACCACTGCTCCAATTCTTCCATATATCCAGTGAGGAACACCCCATGGCTTATTCACTCCCACACACTTCTCACCAGTAGCAATATTTCTGACAACTCAGGGTACAAGCTAAGTTTTCCTTGCAGCTGGCAGAACTATAGTTAGCATTGGAGGTACATTTCTGAGAGATTTTTGAACACAGGGCATGACCCTGTAGGAATCTAATGCTCTTTTCTACTAGGTTCTATAGAGTAGAACCTATACGAGCTCCTATTGTCTCCTACAGTAAAATTTATATTCTTGTATGGATAGATTTGGTTTATTTGAGATGAGGAAGGAATTTTTCTTGACAAGAAAGGCTGCAACAACATGTGAGGATGGGAATGGAATTCTCCTGGGGTTCCCATGTTGCGTTGCATCTCTAGTACTTTATAAGTCCCCTGGTGGGAAAGTGGTGGGGAGGGAGAAATTAAAAGCTTTAAAGCTAAAAGGTTTTCCTGGAAATGTCTCCTTCACAAGACAGCCTGGGAAATAGCTGTGCCAAGCTAGAGAGTCGAGGGTCAGCGTTTCATCTGTCAATGTCTCATTTAAGTCCCTATGCTATAACACATTTTACTGCCTCCTCCCCCATTTCTTCACTCACCACAGAGGAATGAAGCAGAAAAGAGTGTGTTGATTTGTACTAGTGTTGTCATCCATCCAATAAGTATGCTCTGGGGAAGCCTAATTCCATAAACATTGCTTCGGCCCACATTTGGGATCTATTAATGCCAAAGAAAGCAGCAGCGCCTTGTTGAGCACAAAATCCTTTTACAACACCAGGATACTGCAGCACAAGTGCCTGGATGAAGCCCTAATATTCTTAAACCAAAAAGCAAAGTACCTAATTAAAGAGCTAGCAGGGTTGTATGGTAGGTCTGTCGGGGGGATCTTTGAATTTCCTCACGGGGAAACTTCTGTCCTCAAAGACTGTCCTCCACACAATTAATTTCACCCTTCTAAAGCCTCACTGCAGCTGCAATTTTCATGGTGGTCATGGAATGAAACCACTGTATTACAGGTGTTTTCCAAATACTGCTCTCACAGCTGAAGTTGAACTCAGCTCAGATGCAAAGTGACATGCACAAGCTGGTTTAAGTCCGTGCAGCTCTGCTGGTTTGGCGTGGTTGCAAGAGTGTCCCTGCCTCAGTCCAACTGCAGACGTGTTCCACACATCAGAGGAAGGAAGAGAAGGATCTAAGTTAGGATAGCCTTGATTAAAATTCAGTTTTATTGTCTTGGTTCCCATTTTCCCTTAATGCTATTTTGTGTTGAGAGAGGCATGAACGAGTTTCCACCCAGAAATAGCCTCCATGTCAAGGGGATGTTTACATCTATAGGGGATGTAAATGTGCTACTTAAGCTCCAATCCTCCTTGCATTTGCAGCCCATGGTGCAGGACATTTTGGGACAAAACAGCTATAAGAAACAGAGCTCAGTGAGTTAACACCAGTTATGGCAAAGGCCACCGTTGACTCGCTACCAGCAAGGTGCAGGTCAGAGATACCCCAAATATTTCAAATATTTCATCCTGGGTGGCTCCAGAACCTGGGGGGCTGCAAGGCTCAGACATTTTGCCATCCCTGAATGACTGCTTAGAAATAGGGTTGCTTCAGCTTCTAAACCCTCTGATCTGCTTCAGAGTTGCTCTAAGGTGTTCACTGTCCTTCAGCTACCAGTTCAACTTAGCCTCCCAAATGACTGTTTACAGGTCAAATGAAGGCTTATAAAAACAACATGTAATACTCTTAGTTCAGGCCTCTAAATAAACAGTCCTAGAAGTGCCAAGGTCAGCTCTGAGGTCCTCAAAGTCGGAGGCATTGTAAGAGTCAAAATCAATAAAGCTGTCTGGTCACAGGACAGGAATGTAAGGGCTTTGAACTACAAGCATAAAATCATCTAAAGAAGATTTCCATGAGTGTTCTGAGGAAGTGCTTTAAAACTAGGTTATGTAAACTTCACATATTTTGAGTGCTTCCTACAAACGATTTCTCCCTTGGGTTGAACCCATAAGCTACTACTTTGTTTAACAACTATCAGGTAAAGCACAGGACAAATCACACCTAGAAATTACTAGGTAATTTTCCACAAACTTATCAGCAAGGGGAGAAGAAAAAGGATCTTGTTCCATTACATATTCTCACGAACAATGGACAGTTGTGTCTGCAAAACGGGCAGCTGTAATGTTTAATGCCATTCAACAGTGCTCTAAAGATCCACTGGCAGCTGCCAGTAAACCATGCACAACGACATCCCTAATCAATCAGCACTTTGTACTTTCTTATCTGAGGGCATTACATCAGTTTTCCTTTGAGGGTTAGGGATGCAGTAGGTTGCACAGCAAGTCCCATCAAACACTCCTCCCCGTTGCCCCAGTTGAAGTTTCAAGATACTGTCTGGGTAAGCAGCAGGTAGTTGCCACATTCCCATCAAAGCTCAATCAACTCAATTTCTCATTGAATGCATCAGCTCTTTTTACCAGTAAGCAAATACAAATTGGAGAAGGAATCCTGCCTTTCCAAATCAAAAAGTTTCTATATAGTTTTCACTCCAAGCTTAGTCATTTCTGAGGCCCCAAGTCTCGTCATCTGTTACCACAAACACTCAGAACTCGAGCTTTGGGCACATCGAAAAGATGGGTTTTCATGAAGTTTTAGCATCAAGAGAGGATGTGAATTCAGACAGTCCAGCTATGGGGTGGCTCAGGGAATACATCTCTTCCCAGAAGTAGGAAGAGTCACTCAGTTGCTACATCTGTCTAGACTAAAACTAGCACATTGCAATGACAAAAATCCTTCCAGATGTAGCTTTGTTAGATGTCTCCCTGGAAGTGTCTACTTCCCTAGATTCTGATGGCAAAGCAGAAAATCAGCTGTTTACTCTAGTAGCAACAGCTGTAGTGGAAAAACACTCATAAGTACTTTGGGACATGCAAGTATGGACATCCTTTTCATCCTAACAAAATATGCACAGCATACTACACGATACCGGAGAATGTAACCAGATATGATCCTGCCTCTGTACTTGCACATGGACAAAGTGTTTGGCCTGTGATTTTAAATATATTTTCTGCAAGAACTGAATAAAGTAAGGTAGTATTATTTTTAAAAAGTGTAGCAGGAGTTCTTAGTCAGAGAAATCCAAAGACAATCAATGATCTCTCACATATATAGAAACAGAGTTCCTCCAGCTGGTATTTTACATGTCTTGCTCTCACTTACAGAAAACAGGGCTGTTCACTGGTGTTTACAGTTCTCAATGTGTATGATATGACAGAAAGCCAAGATCTTGTCTCTGATTTGGGTATACATACACCTTAAGAGATCACTAAAACAGAGACTGTCAGAAGAGCTTGAGTGTAAATAGTTTAAGAATTATCACAACTGTAATGTTCAACATTTGTGTCATGACTGTAGGATATGTGAACAGAGAAACATTTGAGAAACCCAGCCTTGCAACTACACAGTCATAACAATCTGCTCAGTTCTGGATGGCCTCACAAATTACCTTGGTTCTCTGAAATGCCTGGAGAAGACACACAAAGATTGAAAGCTGTAAGGTGATATTAGAGATTTCCACTGACACACACCTTGATTTTTGAGATGGCTGGAACAACTGGCACATGCCCTTCATACCGCAAGGCACATCATTCAGCCAAGGAGCAATTTGCTCCTGTACAACACACATACTTAATAGCACTTCCAAAAATCAGTGGCACAGACCTACTCGCTCTATTGCTCCAACTCACTTTTTCCTGGATTTCCAAAGAACAGTAATTATCTATGTGTTGCAAAATCTCATGACTTGTGCACAACTCCAGTCAAGAGCTTGAAGGGTGCCAAAACATATGTGCCACAGGCACTTGCTACTGTACAAGAAGAGCTTTGTGTCTAAGGCACTGTAGAGATCAAGCAGGCTCCTCCAGCTACAACAGTGGAGCTGCTACCTGTTCCACCCTTGCAGAAGCAGCTACTGGGCCTGGATCATCCTAGGGAAAAATTCCTGGTGAGAGACAGCATCAGAAGGTATTTTACAGGGTGTTAGTCAATGGAAAGGAAAGAGCAGGCGTTCCAGGGAGATAAGCGCGTGTGTTGGGAGCAGGGAGATGTCATACAAGGGGTGCTTCATCTAGAAGAGTGTCAAGACTTCTCAACAACACTGGTCAGATTAAATGTTGCTCTTTTGGAAAGGGCACAGTCACCTGGGGAAAGGTCAGTGCAATGCTCTGCTGAATTTGCAAGCCTTATTTTGGCCATGCATTTCACACCCTCAACTTCCACTTTGGGGCTAGTTGAAAACAAACTGTAAAACTAAGTTCACCTAAACTTTCACAGGGGGTTTCCTATCTTGAAAGTGTAGAACCACAAAGAGGCCAGGCTGATATTTCACAGCATGAAAGCTTGTGATTTTGCACAAGCTGCTCCTCTTTCTTTTCAAGTCATTACTTACCAACATGCTTAAAACGGCAAAGGCATACAAAAGTTCTGTTTGGCATCGCTGACAGTGAGAAAGAATAAGTTTGGTGCACTCTAAATTACAGAAAAGAGATGCCAGCAGCTACCCTGGTGTAGATGCAGCCTGCCTACATAGCCAGCAAGTTCCCTTCGTAGAAGAGTTGTGCAAAGTTGATCCAGTGACTCATTGCTAAGGTACTTTCTTTCTGTCCAGGGTCATATCCAAAGTGACCTCCACCAAAGCCCTTGGGATGACCTTATTGTCCACTATCAAGTGACCACCAGATGCTATTACAACACAGGACATCTGGGCAGCATTTATGAGCCCTGACAACATCTGGTTGCTTTCTGATATTAAATCTCCAGCCCACATTCAGCTGTGTCCTACTTTCAAATGACAAGTATTGTGCTCTCTGGTATTAAACACAGTAACTGGTGAAAGGGTTCCATGGCTAAACTAAGCTCCCTTTGAGGAAAGGAGACCATTCACTACCAGAGCTCCATTATAACTGAACTATTTCACTTTGGAAGAGTAAACTAAAAGTCAAGTTCCCCACATATACCTAAAGGAGAGAGCAGGCAGCATGTGGAAATTAATAGTGTACACACACACACACACAGCCACAGGAAGAACAGGGTAATGTTGTGAGAAAAGAGAAGAAGGGAGGATGTCACCTGTTCCATGTGCCATGGTTCTGAACAGAAACATCTCTAGGAAGCAAACACAAGTGGTCTTTCAGAGTGATTCAAAAGAATAGAGTTGCTTGCTGTGCTTCCAAACACCAAGCTTTTTACTTTGAAAAGCAGCCAATACCTCCCTGTGTGGTCAGGATTGTAGACTGGGGGGAAAAATGCAATGCTATTGCACTAATAACAGAAATTACTCTTTTGCTGGTGGGACAAGAATGAGACAAGATCCAATCATGCATACAGTGCTTGAGATGGGTGAATCAGAAGGAAAATTATTTAGCTGAACTAAATCTGAACCAAACACTAACAATATCTGAAAGCCTTTAAGAAGGTTGAGAAACATTCCAGAGTAGAGGGCCTGCAGGAAGTGCTTATGATCCCCACTCTTCTTTTTCCAACTTACTCAAATTGACTGTTCAAGTCCTTTCTTTCAGACCATAAATACATCCACCTCAGCTATCAAGCCAATAGTCTGCAGTCTTCCAGCACCTGGGCAAAATAACTTGGGCACCTCTACACAACTCTGGTGTATATTGTATGCACATCCCATTGACTTTATGTGTGACTGTTCTCTGCTTGGGACAGTTATTTACAGCTTAGCAAAACAAGCATGAAGTGCTTACAGGAGCTTTTAGGGGCTCCTATTTGGAGGATCCTATTTGTGTCCCTCTTTGGTGAACAGAATTTAGTTGGACCTCAATATTCCCATACTTGCAACACAGCAATGCAACTAGAAAATTTTTGCTCTGATACCAGAACACTTACATTTAAAAACCGTATTGGCTTCAACTTCATAAATATGTTCACAAAGCAGTGGTTGGGAAGGCAATTTCCTTTGGGAGGAGGGGTCAGGTTTAAGCCTGAAATATTTGGCAACTCTGTCTTATTTTTGTCAGCAGTTCAAGAGTCCTTGAACCATTAGGACTTCATCTTTTTATTGTACAAAGTATTCCATGAGTACTTTGTGCTTAACTATGGCCGAGATGGGCTCCTGGAGAAGGAAATGGCTTTTCCTCACCTTAGTTATTTACATGCATGGTGCTTATCTGTTATTCCCTTGCATAGCAAAAGGTGCCACCAGAACCTGCAGGAATATCAGAGATATTTTGTTAGAACTCCAAAGGTACTGGGTAAACGATGTCAATTACTCAGAAAAAGTTGTTCTACGAACAGTTCCTCCCTCCTCAAAAAGTTCTCACAAGCTGTAGCTGCAGGTCTGTTTACAAGAATTAAAAGAAAACAGACCACAAATAAAACCCAGACACCTTCACTTTTGATTTAACAAAGCAATGCTCCTAGAGAGACCAGCTCAGGCAGAGACCATCTCCTTTTGGTTCAGTAGCTCTGACATCAATAAACTCATTAAAACCGTTTATTGGCCCCGGGATTTGTTCCAGGTCTATAAAGTCTTTATGATGAACAGTTGTTTATATACATGTTCAAACAACCACATTGTGTAGCTGAGTAGAAAAACCCAGGATGTGACTCAGGTGGTTTATCTCGCTCAGAGGAGCCATTGTCAGAGTTTATCTTCCAGGTGTGCAAACCCTCAGCAAGGTACCTGTCATGGGACTCTCAGTTCAGTCACCAGTGAACATAATTCTCCACAGAAGAGCCAAGACAAGTTACACCAGTTTTGATTAATCTCAATTTCTTTTTCTCCTCTCATCCTGGCACCCCGAGTTTCCATTTTCAGACCCACAATTCCCATGTTTCCATGTCCAATGCAGCAGCTACAACAGCATAGGCTACTAATTAACCTCATTTACCTTTGAGGCTCATCGATACTTAACTCCTTCCTAGAGAACAAAAATAAACGTCTTCTGAACTTGATCCAGCTTTCTTCCTTTTATCACACTTCTTGGGAAATATAAAATCCAACTGATTGTAGCATTACAGGTCAGGAATGAGATTTATTGTCCTAATAGGTCTGATAGAGGGAAAAATAAACTGACTGTTGAGTCTTGGTGGAATTGTATATATGTATCACTAACAATAGCATCTTGTCTCAAAGGTTCTAGGGTATGCAAATTAAAAATAGCTAAGGGGAGAGAGGAGTCACAATTCAGAAAAGAAACTGGTAGTCCTTGAGCCTGTTGCTGGCAAAAATAAGCATCTGCAGGTCAGGATTTTCCCTGATCTCTCTGTATTGGGCTGGAAAGTAATTTTGGAGAATAGAAATTCTCTGGCATTAGCGTGTTAGACTTCCTCCTAGACAAGGCATCGAACAAAACTGATAAAGGCATTTTATTGACTACTCTGTCAGCCCAAAGCAGTCTCTTGAGCCTGAAATAGTTTCCCTTCTCCTTCCTAGGAAATTCCCCTAGAATTTCCCTTTCTCCACCTCCCCTGTAATCAGGCTACATCCACCACACAAATGCAAAACTTCCAAGGGAGGGAGTTTTCCTCTTTCCTTGTTTGGACTGATAACATTTACCAAAGGGGGTTTTATAATCCTGGCTTGGTGTGAAAGGTAACTGCTGACTGAAGAGAAAAAAACAAACTTGTAAAATGGATAATGCATTGGAGTTTTACAATCTAAGTAGCACAATACTGTTCATAGGATGGTCTGGGTTTAAAGGGACTTTAAAGATCATCTAGTTCCAAACCCCCTGCCTTGGGCAGGGACACCTTCCCTAAATGAGGCTGCTGACAGTTCTGTTCATCCTGGCCTTGGGTTCTTACTCAGTGTTCAGTAATTCAATTATTGTAGAGTTGTAACCTCCCTAAGCTTTATGGCGCTTCAGCTGCACTCTGTGAACGGATGGGATAGAGAACAGAGATAAAAGGAACACATTAATGAGCTTTTAGAGACTTACCAGGTGTAGGCAGTGGAAGAAGTTAAGGCTGCTGAGATACCCTAAGTGCTAGGCAGAGAGCTGAGGTCAGACAACACTCCTGCTTCAGCATTTGCAGGACAGCAGGCCCAGCTTGAGATGCAGGCAAAACATAATCTCGCTTAAATCTCAGAGGGCTGGCGTCTGCCTGCTGCTGGGAAGCAAGAGGCAGCTCAGCTCCTTCAATGCTCATCCCTCTGTAGCAAGAGGGACCACCCTGTGTCACCTCTCTGGCAGCCACTAGCCCTGCTCAGTCCTTTCCATGGTTTCTACCAGCAATACCCTCTTTACTCTGTTTTTCCAAGAAGACTGAACCAGCCTTGTACATGTCTAGCTGTGCATGTGCCAGGGAGTCCTTGTCCCTCTGCAGGAGCTTAGTAACAAAGGAAGAGCTCAAATAATCATGAGATGTCAACTGTAGATGCAAGTTAAGGAGCTTTGCCCACTGAATGATGAAGCTGCAAACTATTTGCAGAAATTTAAACTAGGTGGAGACATTTTGGTGCAGGGAGGTTCCTACAAGTAGCAGACTAACAACAGAATTAGGCTGTCATCCTCATCTTCAACGAGAAAGAATAATATCACACAGGGAATCTCTAATCCAGATAGCACAAAACCTTTTAAGGCAATTAATAACTACTGTGGGAGGGAAAGGCCACAACACAGAGAAATGCATGGAGAAATACCTGCCACACCCATACTGTGCAAAAACTACCCATATATTTCAATCCATTTGTGTTCATCGTGCCTGTATCTGGTTTATGAGAAGCTATACTCAGGGATTCATATCACTTGACACACTGGTTAAAGAAAAAAAATAAGTAATCTGTAGGTACCTGAGAGGGCCAGAGGAAGGGCAGTGAGGTAACTTTATTTCACCCATCTTCTCTCCTACTCCAACAGAGCCTACAAGAGTTTCTCCTTAGTTTATGTCTAGCAAGAAGCTCACACACAAAGGCAGTAAGAGGACTCAGTAAGGTTACTGGAGATTATGGCAATAAGTAGGCACACCTTTTGACAAAAGTTGAGCTCTCTACTCCCAGGTGGTACTAGTACCCCAAACTGGATCATCTCTCCCTTCAAAACCATGTCTCATTTTCATAACTAGCTTCAGATCATCCACTTTAGAAATATTAGTATCAGTGTTGTATTAATCCAAACATTTTTACTGACATCAGTCAACTTAATGCCTCCAGGACTCCTCATGTGATTGAATCCAAGCATCAGCTAGATTGTTTGGTTGTTGAGTGCTCCAGAATCGGGTAATACCACTGATTTAAGGGTTAGTTTTAACAGATACCAGAAGAAAAAGAAAGCCCAGGGTGAAGAATGAAAAATTAAAGTCCTGATATCCATGTGAATATTTTACTCTACAGTATCTCTACCTTCAGAGGTCAAACAAGCCATCATCCAGAGAGTTCTAGAAGCAAATGTTCAGATAGGAACCGCCTCCAAAATCAGAAAAAATACACAACATGGATTTAGCTGAAGGAACCCTTGTTTCTTTCTGCATTGTCACTTGGGAGCTGCTTCCTTAAGGCTACAGTTTTCTAAAAAGCAAAAACCCCACACAACTATGCCTCTTCTCTTGAAAGAAAAAAATCTTTATTCTTGAGAAAAATATTCATCAAAAGCAAAAAAACCATTTTGTTGGAACTGGCAGAAGAAAAGCAGTGGAAACTCTCAGAAGAACAAAAAGGAATTGAGAAAAAGAGGAACTTTGGGGGGAGCTGTCAGAAAGGCTTTGCAAAAAGGAACAATGACTTTTTGGTTTCATTCCAGAAGTTTCACAAAAGGGCATGAGACCCCTGCACACCACTAGTCACAGGGAATAAGTCTCACCCACGAGCACAAGACCAGGTAGAGGCTGGGACACACCATATGCTGCCAAAGCTGTGCTTCCTGAGCTGTCACCCAGACAGTGTCAGGCATGCAGCACGCAAAACCAGGAGGTCTTAGGATGTGCAAGACAGGGATAGGTGGGGCTGGGAACACTTGCTGGGGTTTTAGAGGTGAGAAATTCCTCCCCGTGCCAAGAGTCTTTCCAACAGGAAGAACACAAGCGAAAGGCAGTGCCCTGCCATACAGTAGCAGTGTTCTCTTGGAAAGCTAACTGTTCAATCTAGCACAAAAGTTATCTCACACAGAGAATAAAGCACGTTTTAAGACAATGGGATGAGAGCCCACTACTGAAAATTACACACAGACGTCATGCAAAACTGCCTAACACTGACCACAGAGGCAGCAGTAAGTGTCCCTCTGGGATCTGTGTGCAGACATCCTTCTAGGCCTTGGACTGACCTTTGCCCAAGGGGAATTAAGCAGAGAACAAATACAAAATTTCTCAGAAATGGCAGCTGGAAATATGAATGCCATGGATCTTGACTGTCTGAGAATTCAATCAGACCACACTTAACATGAAACCACTAAACAGTCAAAAGGTTGTGGCATCATTCGCCCAGTGTTGAATTCTGCTCACTTGCATACCAAGAGCGTGCTTCCTTCCCTCTGAAACTTGAAATGAAACGTGCCACATTTAGCATCAGTCCCCCTGAGCCACAAAACCCTTCCCATTTCACAAAGCCACAAACTACTGAAGTTTAGTCTGAGACTTATTTAGAAAGGTTATTCTGAAACCAAGTCTACTTTCCTGAGCCTTCCAGTTTACCAGGTGTGCTAGGTCACACACAGCCCCTTTTTGGCCAGACACATCTAGAGTTTTGCTATTTTCCTTCAAACCTTCAGAGAGATGTTTATGTTTGAATCCTGGAAACTGATCCATTATAAACTGTAATTTCTGTTTCTCCCATATATTTTATTTCTATACATTGGGATAAATTCCTCCTTACCAAAACTGATTATTAAAAGCCAGAGTAGGGTGTGTAAGTTCCTGCTGCAGCACCTGTACATGGTACAGTGAGGCAAACAAAGGGCAATGGAGTGATGAAGGGTCTGGAGCACAAGTCTGATGAGGAGCAGCTGAAGGAACTCAGCCTGGAGAAAAGGAAGATCAGAGAGATCTCATTGGTCTCTACAGGAGATTGTAGCAAGGGGGGGATTGGCCTCTTCTCCCAGGTAACAAGTGACAGGACAAGAGGAAATGGCCTCCAGTTTTGCCAGGGGAGGTTTAGATTAGCTATGAGGAAAAAAAACCTCACAGAAAGGGTTGTAAAGCACTGGAAGAGGCTGTCCAGGGAAGTGGTGGAGTCACTATCTCTGGAAGTGTTCAAAAAACATGTAGACATGGCACTTGAGGACATGGTTTAGGGGGGGAAGATGATGGTGGTGCTGGACTGACAGTCAGACTTGATGATCTTGAAGGTTTTTTCCAGCCTTAAAGATTCCATGATTCTACAGTTTTCCACTGGGAGCAAGTCATGCACCATCACTCATTCAATTGTTGTCCTTGAAAAGGAAGAATTTTTCAGATTAGATATGAATTTAATAATCTTTCAGTCCCCAGAAAACAGGCAATGGGAAATTCCAGCTGCACAGGGAAACACAGCAAGCCCGAAGGCAGCACCCCACCCACCACCTCCACAGCAGGGGTGATGTGACTGGAGCACGGGGCAGGGAAGAGAGGGAGCAGGGACAGAGTACACAGAACTCCAGTGCACAGCAGATAAGGCCAAGTTCAGAGAACTACAACAGCTATAAATTTCGCTAAAACAAACAAACAAACACACGTGAAAACCAGACCAGCCACCCACACCAGTGCACCTGAAGATGAGGATCCCAATCCAGGATTCAGCTGTCACCACAGTACATGTTGCAGCCTGAAGCTCCAGGCAGTCCCCCAAGGAAGCAGAGAGCACTTCTTCCCACTGCCTTGAGCCACACAGGTGGATCACACAGTGGTTAGCTACAGAAACACTCCCTGCCACTGCCCACAAATTTCCAGAAGACCACTTTCAAATTAGGGTAATTTCAAAACCTAAAACCCTAAAAGAGAAAGCCACTGTCATTTTTTACTATATATCAGCATGTATCCCCCTCCAGGATCTCTTAAATACCTCTCCTTGAACTAATTACAGGACAAGTCTGTAAATGATTCATGTTGTTTACAAGTTGCTTTCAGATAAGAACAGAAGTAATCACCCAGTTTCGGTACCAGACTGTCACACCATAAAAACTTTCTCCAAGAAACCAGACTGTAATTTCCGCTTGCAAGCTCATTCATTAGCTTTCTATTAGCTAATAGGTTTTACCTAAAGGTAAAAGGACTCTGTGGTTGCACAAGTGAAGGGCATTTAAAGAAATGACAGAAAGTTGCCTTCACAGGGGTAAGGAAGAGTAAAGTGACATTTCTTTGCTCAGGGTGCACTCAGGACTTCACAAAGTCATGGAAAAAGGTGTCTCCCCCATCCTCCTACAAGCATCAGTAACAACAGTCAGTCTGCATGAATTTGTTTACAAAAGCTGAAAGCATACAAGAGAGGGAGGCAAAAAGAAAAACTCATGCTTGGAGCAACTACCAGTGATTGTTACCAAGCTTTGCCAGGTGCATAATGAGAAGTTTCCATCTTGGCAGTGGCCTTTATTCATCTGCTAAGTGATTTCGGCAAATCCTCTCAGAATTATTAGTGCTTTTTCCAGCAGGTGTCTGCTCCAACTTGTATCACCATTCATTCAGTGCCCAGCTGCATTACCCACATTACTCAGCCAGTGCTGAACGTTGGCAAATGAAGTGGAAGAGCTGGCAAGCAGATCAGTTCCTTCAATAGAACATACAAATTGTCATGCTCACTTAGTTCAAAACAACTTTTAGACCAGCAGCACACTTTGTGATCACCACACAGAGTGAACTCCACCGTGATCAGCATCCCCTGCCCAGCCCAGCCCCCTACTTCACCCCATCAGACCATAAAACCTTCTCAATCCTTCTCTAGATTTTCAATTCTCAGGTGCTTTCTGATCTGTATCCCAAACTGATCACTCTTTCCAGTGAATAGCATTCAACAATAGCATTTAGACCCTTTCTCTCCCCTATCTCTCCTGCATTGGAAAGAGATAACTTGAATCAATTTGCTTCAGGACGCAAAGCCCTGCTATTCTACAGGCACTGGGAGCATTTGATCATTTGCCCCACTTGATTAATTTAATTTTATTGCAGGTTGAGCTAATGTGCTCAATAAATGGCCTCACACATATGACACAGAAGCAGGATGACAGATTTCCATGAAGATCATAGTTCTACAATTTAATCATAAGCTTTAATTACATTAATGCATTAATAATTTCATGAAGGTTAGTGTGTTAAATAGTTATTAATTAGCATTTTTATTCTTGAGGAAGTGATTATTCATCACAAAGCCTTACTCAGTTAATTATTTTAATCTCTGAAAAAGTCTTAAATAATTCCTCTGTCTGATTAAAATGAACAATAAATGGGTCACATTTTAAATCTGAAAAAAAATTACAAAAAAAATTGCTAGTTTCCTAAACTCCTAAACTAGCACTTAAAGAAAAAAAAAATTGAAATAATAGAAACAGTTTAAAATTCTGATTCATGTGGTGCATCTTACACCACCTGAACTGAACAGACAGGAACAGATCTCCCCTTTACTGTACCAAGGGCAATCCTTCTGTGGGTTCAGTGTAAACACTTTTGTTCCAAGCAGAGTCTACTCAAACCAGAAAGAAATGTTATTTCAACTAAACAGCATTCAATTAACCTAAATTAAGGGTCAGGTCCTCCAGCTAGACCCATTGGTACTGTTCCTGTGGTTAGACACTGCTTCCTAAAGCAAGACCTTTCTTTATGCACAATTTTAAATTTCAGCAGGGAAGTAACAACAGCATGTGGATGGCAAGAGAGCTCAACAGTCACATGCAATTTGGTATTTCAACTCTGATCCCACTTGCTCCCCAATCCAAAACTTTTGAACAAGCATTTGTGAGAACCAAAAACCCCACAGGAACTCTGTGGGAGTAAATCAGCCAACACCAGTGACACAAACAAACCAGCTGTGCTGGAACAACCACCTTCATGTTTTTCTCAACTCAGAATCAAAACAGGTAGAAAAGGACTGACCCTTCAGAAGACATCACTTTTAGGAGTTCAGACTTCTTCAGGAGGTATTTCTTCCCAGAAAGGGTTTTTGATAAGGTGGTAATTGGTCAAAGTTTGGACTCAATCTTAGAGGTCTTTTCCAACCTAAATGATTCTATGATTCTGTGATAAAAGCAGTCATCAGTGCCTGAATTTCATTTGCAGAAGGTAGGCAGGAAGGAAACACATATGGAATAAGCTCACTTTCCCTGAATTTTTACCCTTGCTTGAAACAACAACCTCCTCTAAGGAGGAGAGAGGCAACCACAAGAGTTCATAAAAAACACAAAGGACACACTGGTTTTAATGTCAAAGAAGCCAAAGATGGCAGATGGCTTGCATTGAGTATCAGAAAGGGGCTGCTAAATGAAGCATAACCAGAGCTTGGCCACAATGAGAGAGGGAGGAACACAAAAATCCAGGTCTTGGGTCTTGCTTATCCCAAGAAGCCCCTTTGCACCAGGAGCAACAGGCAGGAGAACAGTTTCAGCACCTTCCCCATACAGAGCTTTCTCTGTGAGAAGAGGACCTTGGCTAAAACACTTCTTCCACCACCAGCATTATCCTGGAGCACACATGGAGGGACAATCACTCAGATATCTGTACTCCTTAAGCTATGATATGCTATGAGGATGGCAAGAGAAAGTCCAAAACCCACATTCTTCCCCCTGCTTCCATGTATATTCCATTTTGAATTTTTTCCTGAGACAGTACCTGTTTAAAGCTCCCTCAAAGAAGCTCTTTTAAGCAACATTTTCTTTATAGGCTTTTTATTTTTGCTGGTAGATATGGAGCTTCAGTGGTGTGCTGGTTTAAAGGTAAACCAGTAGGGGAAACGAACTCAACTCAAAAGAGAGATTATAAATCAGAATAACAATAAAAAAATACAATAAGTATGATTATACAGACAAACAATTGGTTTTAACCCACAAAACCCAAATATATAACCCAGCACCTCGGGGCATTAACAGAGTGGTGTTCCTTGGGCCCTCTGAGTCCAAAGGAAAAGGAGAGGTGAAAACCTGTTGGTGAGAGTGCTGGCGCAGTCTGGGCAAGAGTGGTGATTGCAGTCCAGTCGAGAGTGATGGTTGCAGTCTGGTTGAGAGTGATGGTCTGCAGTCTTCCTCTGGATCCCACAAGTGGTTAAAAAAGTTCCAAGACTCCAAGATTATATATTCTCCAGTTCAGGCAGGAATGCTCAGTACTTCCCTCAGGGCGGGGAGTTTCACAAAAGAATGTGAGGACAGGGAGGCACGCTCTTATCTTGCAGGCCTCTTAACACCTAGTCTATAGCCTGAGGAGTCAGGCTCTATGGGCACAGGGTGTAAATGGTTCATTGATAACAATTTCTGGGAAATGGCATGGAAGGCTATAGAATACACAGTTTTGGGTTACACCCATCCAGTGATGAACTGGTCCCAGCTGTTCTAACTAGGACAAGTGGTATTTGATAGTTGTTGGACAGTGCCTACACCTCCTGATAAATACAACACCCATCAGCTTTCACCATCACCTTTGATCTTAGCTGGCTGTAGAACAAGAATCCCTTCACTGGGTTGAAAGCTCCAGGCTAGTCAGTGCATGGCTTGTGACTCACATCCGTCCTGCTCAAGAAAATACACTTTTTGTATTGCAAGAGTGTATTCAGAATGCAGATACACAGACAGTGTATATACACAGGGTGTACATAATCTATACACATTATATACACAGTGTATGTAATAATACACCATGTTTTACATGCACGGAGTGAGAGAAAGCAGACTGAACCACAGCAAATGAAGTACAAGTAAAATACCTGTTTTCTCTTACAAGAAATGCTTATAACAAAAAAAAGTTAAGAGCCTTTCACTCTTTTGCAGACACAACTAGCAGCTGTGAAGCTGGTCTGGTGAAGCTCCCAACAGGGACGGATTCCCAAGGGCTGGGAAGGCACAAAAATGAAATGGTAAGTTATGCTTTATTTTGTGCTGCAAAATAGCTGAAGTTTGGGAGGAAAGAAATTTCATTTAATTGCCAACAGAAAATAATCTCAAGAGCAAACTGTGAATATATGCAATTAACTTTGTCCACATGAGAATGCAAGCCAGGGGTCTGGTGTTTGCAACTGAAGCCCCATCCCATTGCAACCACTGGGAAACCTCAGAAAGGAGATAAAACCCACACCAAGACTAGATGACAAAATAAGGCAGAGTTTCTAATCCATCCACCTTCATATCCAAATTATCTTAACAGATGAAGGAGTTGGGAAAGGCAGGATAAATTACACCAGAGAAAAGGTCTTTGATCTCTGCTCTAGCATTCTAACAAAGCATTTGACCTTTCTCTCTCTCTTTCTCATTAGGGAGACTGCACTCTGGATGGTTGCCTGCTTACTGGTTGTATCTCTACCCAGAGGTAAATAAATTATAATACACAGCTAGGAATTTGCAGAAGTATTTATATGTGAACACACAAACTGCCAACAGAATCTTGGAGCAAAACTTTACTTTGTATATATTTCATCACAGTCCAAGGTTTGCAAGTATAGGTCATAACCTTCAGATAAATCTCTGTACCCAAAAGAAGTGGTTTCCAAGTTTATAGGTAAAAGTTTGTGGGTCTGGAACACCTTAAGTTTATCCTGCCATGTCCTTAAAAGTACTCTACCATTTCCATAATATTAAGTATGACTTGGAATCTCATCCTTTACAGCCCCCAACTGCCTTGTATCTGGTTTTGTATTTAAACTCAATAAGATACCAAGCTCTCTACAGGTATAACCAGGTAAGCAAAAGGACTGGAGCCCAGCAGCAAACTCTCCCTAAATCTTTGAACATGCTCTGCCAAGTTCTGGCAGAGTTGGGTTTCTGACATTACGAGGAACAGATATAATCTTCCCTAAGAAAGAGACACACTGGTATGTGCTGGGGCGAGAGTTTTATACAAGGTGCAGGGGTAACTCCCTGCCATTTCCTTATCTGAGGTTTAAATTCAGCAGTAGTAAGAGCTCTGTGTGTGGTCAAGACTCCTGTTTGCTCAGAAGTGCCTCACACTTACCAGATGCTGCAGTGGTTGAGGAGGTTACACTTCACCTAGAACTAGTCTACCCCTTTGTTCTGGAAGCACAACTGACCTTTTTAGCAAAACCTCTCACGAGTCTCCACAGAGAAGTGTGAAAACTCTATTGCCACTCAAGATGTGATCCTTCGGCAGCCAAGTGCACCTGAAAACACTACCTAAGTGACTGCCCTTTAAGTCCTTCCCTGCCACCCTCACCCCCCCCAAAAAAGCAAGGGAATTCAAGTTCAGTGTTTGAGCAAGAAACTGTGATTGCAAACAGCCCTCTACTCTCCTCAAAATACTTTTTTCACGCAGGCAAGATTTAAACCTATAAGGAATTGCACAACACTGATATATCAGAGTAACACATTTTGATTTGAGCTCTTAAGGACTCAGAAACACAAGAAACTTTCTTTTGTTTCTAACACCAGAACATTTTTGCTTAACCCAGTACTTCCACCATTAAACTACTTTGTTTTTTAAATTCACTCTGATGATACTAATGCAGTTCTAACAACAGACACACTTCCCACTTCCAGGCTCTTTTCCACAAGGCATAAACTCCAGATCACCTACTGGCATCCCAGATTCCTCTGGTAAAAGCAATATACAACTAATAAAAAAAAAATATTAACCTAAAACCCCAGTCTTTGTGAACTTCCCTGCACCACACTTTGGATGCTGAAGCAGCAGTGTTTTCCTATCATAGGCATCTCACAGATTGGTTAAATTGGCACATTCAACCTCACCTTAATAGCTTTAAACATTTGGGCAATATTTAAAACACATAATTAAAAAAAACCCCTCATCTCACTTGGCATTTAAGTCTTAAAACTACAAGTGGAAGCTGTGTGCCAACATTCATTTGTTCCAACGTAGAGACCTGCACCATTTACATGGAAAGCTTACCCAGTAGGTCAGATGAGCACTTCTCATCCTGCTTCATTCACTACTCATCCAGCTGCCACCACCTCCACTGCACGGTTGCTTCACACTTCTGGCCAGGAGGCTCCTACTTCCACATCCCCCAGTACATCAACAGCCTCAGTGGGAAGATTAACACAACATTACCAGCCTTCAGCATGACTTTATTCTTATTCTCAAGACTGGCTTCCATAAGGACACTTATTTGACTTGTACCCAGAAGTCTCTTCTCCCCATCTACAAAAGACCTTGTGCAGCTGTAGGCTCGTTAAGAAACTCATTACAGCAGATTTCAGTCACCTGCTTTTGTCCCAGCAAATTTCAGCTGTGCCTCCTTTTTTTGGCTCCTGCTGGCCTGGTTTTACCAGCTGAAAGCAGTGTAGGGCAAGGTAGGAGTTTCAAGAGTCATCCCAAGCGTTACAGGGTTTGTACAGAGGAAAGGAATGGTTATGCTAAGCTCATATGGTATGTACTGCTGTCCTCCAGCTTCAGAAAAAGAATAAAAAGCCAAAAAGCAAGTAGATACACTTCCAAAACCAGTATGAGATTTAGAAGCATCCATAATCAGGAGATAGGATCCATGTTCTTTCTCCCCCTATGACCGAACACCATCGTGTCAACCAGACCATGGCACTCAGGCCAGTCTTTCCTTAAACTCCTCCAGGGACGGTGACTCCACCACCTCCATGGGCAGCCCATTCCAATATCTAACCACACTTCCTGTGGAGAATTTCTTCCTAATGTGCAACCTAAGCTTTCCCTGGACCAGCTTAAGGCTGTGTCCTCTCATGCTGTCACTGGTTGCCTGGGAGAAGAGACCAACCCCCACCTTTCTACAGCCTGCTATCAGGGAGTTGTAGAGAGCAATAAGGTCACCCCTGAGCCTCATTTTCTCCAGGCTAAACACCCTGAGCTCCTTCAGCTGCTCCTCATCAGATTTGTGCTCCAGACTCTCCCCCAGCTCCTTTGCCCTTCTCTGGAGTCACTCTGGCCCCTCAGTCTTCCCTGAACTGAGGGGCCCAGAACTGGACACAGGATTCCAGGTGTGATCTCACCAGTGCCGAGTACAGCTGGACAATCACTGCCCTGGTCCTGCTGGCCACACCATTCCTGGTACAGGCCAGGATGCCATTGGCCTTCTTGGCCACCTGGGCACACTGCTGGCTCATGTTCAGCCACTGTGGATCAGCACCCCCAGGTCCTTTTCCAGTGGGACACTTTCCAGCCTGCAGCTCTGTGTGGGGTCATTGTGGCCAAAGTGTAGCCAAATGGTTGAGCTCTCCACACAATAACGGGATTCTCCTTCCACCAACAAGCAGAAATAGCACTGGGGATATGTGGTTTTTCCAGCTAACACTTTACACTGTTGTGCAAAGCCAGGCTGGGATTTTCAGCTGAAAAATCTGAAAACCTAAGGAAAGCAGATGCTTGGTGACAGAGTTTTAATCAAAGACACTTAGTTGGCTCTGAGATTCAGCTTTCTGTATTACAGTTTTCCTTCTGCTTTTATGTCTGCCTAAATGGACACAGCGTGACACCAAAAAAGCCTCAAAACAGACACTGATTGATATGGAAACAGAGGCCTGAGCATGTGACAAGCTGAGCCCTGGCTGATGAGCCAGTGGCTTCAAAGGGAAACTGGGACTCTCTTTGGTTTTTAGCCTAATATATGCAGAGAGCTGATGCAAGCCTAGAACACAGGAATGACTGCACTGCGACCAGGAATATTTATTTCAATATTGAGTCTAATTACTTACCCCTTATGCTTTATAGAACTTTGGCCATGAAAACAGATTGAGTTGTTTCACAGTGAATGTTAGCTTTTCTTCTTGGCACAATCACAGACTCACACCGCTTTTGTTCTGCTCCCTGCTGGGGATAACTTTTCCATCCAAATTAATTCATCTGCATTTTAATTTATAAAATCATTTTATGAAACAGGTTTGGTCAATAAGTTAATTTAAGCCCAAATTCTGTGCTGAAAACACTTAGCTGTCTATGCTTTATAAATATGTAGAAACCTTATTCCATAGCCCACTCTTCCCCCAAAAAATATAACACTACAGTCTGGTAGGAATTGAGGCAGAATCACCCATTTGTACAAGTTTTAGTATGCTTTCAACTAACTTGGAAAAATTTATAATAATAATTGGCATCAGATTTATCAAATGAACAGTGTGTGTAAGTGATGTGCAGGTGGCTGCCTGCCCTGCCTGTGGCCCTGTGTGTTCACCTGCAGGCCACCCTCATCCTGGCTCTTACATGGGCTGGAATTGGTTGGTAAGGCTGGTAACATCTTTCCTCTTGTGCAGGAAACCTACAAAGTTTCCCCAAGGTCTTGGAAAAGTCATTTAGACAAAGTGGAAATGACAGACCTTTCTTTCTGGGCTACTGGAGAATAATGCCAGAGTATGAGAGACCACAGGACAAGTATAAGCAAGAGTACAACAAGCCAGATCTGCAGAGAAAAGCCCTGTCAGACCCCCTGCAAGATGTCACAGGAGAAGGGAGACGGGGGGCTCTAGCACATTCTTTGCAAGTTGGGAGTCACAATCTGAAAGTCAAACAGTGGGAGTTGGGGGATACCAAACCCATCCAGGAGTTTTCTCCTGCTGGTCCAGCACTCACTTTTCACATTTATTCTTTTATTTCAGCCAGATTTCCTACAAAAACAGAACTTTTTAAATGATGTGTGCCCACCTTCACTTCCCTGCATCCCCTTTTCCTCTTGTGAACTGACCTATTAAAGTCAAATCAGACACCTGATCTCAAGACTAAGATCCCCAGAAGCTGGGAGAAAAATCACCAGCTAAGGAGATGAGTTCAAGCAGAAACCACACTGCCAAAGTGAAGGCAACTTGCACATAGCAACATCTGTCCTGCTGCACAGCTGGCTGGGCACTCAATCCTGGCATGTACGACCTCCTGCCTGGCTGGGAGCAGAAGAAGTGGGAGGAAGAGTGGTAATAATGATGTGATGAAGCCAAATTATAGGAAATATGTTGTCCCTATGTCTGATGCACACTGATGAAGTTGTCTGGTTTTTATTCCAGGTCAACCAGAAACATGCCGTGCATTTGTTGGAGAAACTGTTGTTTTGCCTTGCTCCACCACCCCTCCTGGAGAGCTGATCTTTTCCAAGTCAATGCTCTACTGGCAGATCGACCACAAGATAGTGCACTTTTTTCAAAAAGGGAAGGATTCACTGGGGACCCAGGACAAACGTTTCCGTGGCAGAACCAGTCTTTTTTTGGACCAGATGAAGCATGGCAACCTTTCCTTAAAGATCTCCAACGTCCAGTTACAGGACAATGCTGAGTATACCTGCATCTACAAACAGGATGCGGATCATCAAACAAAGAAATCTAATATTAAACTCAGTGTCTCAGGTAAGACTTTTTTTTAGTTTGGCCATATATGGCCATTGGCTGGGATGACTTCAAATTTTGAAGCAATTTTTCACTCATTCTGTTCTTTCTGTTTCATTCTGTTCCTTGCTTTTGTGGGAAGAATATGGGAGAAAGAAAAGAAAAAGCCTCTTTGCCAAGGTTTAGCACAACATATCCACAGAAGCAGCAGGACTCTTAAAGGCAAACCACCTGCTTCTTCCCCCTCCCTTCGCAGGACATTAGGAATTCTGAGGTCTCCCCACATTTAAGCATTTGGTTGTTTGTGGATTTGTACTGTCAAAGTCCAGGCCATAGACCCTTGCAGACAAAAGACAGCCAGTTGCTAGTTTCCTTTTCCCTTGCAGCTGGAAGATCTGGGTCTGGTGACAAGGCTGGACACATGCAACAAGAATTATTATTTTTCTTCTTTAGGAAAATGAGTGAGACCATAATACATGCTTGATTAATGCCAAACCACTGAGATAACTTTTGAACTACCTAAAAGCACGGCCACCAGAAGGATGAGGCACTGGGTTTGACCAGTTTACCAATTGAAAAAGAAAGTTAAAAAAAAAAAGGGGTATATACATCAAAACAAATCACACTTTTTATGATGTCTTATTTGAATAAACCAGCTGGAAACTTTCATTATGGTCAACCATATACATTTAGTTCTCCTTAAAATAGAAAAAAAAATTGTTTTCAAGTAATATAAATCCTTAAATGTCTTTTAATGCACATCATTCTAAAGAAAAAAAGTGTTTTTAAAATGTAAAGTGAAACGCTTTTGTTCAGGAAATTTCAAAGTGAAATATTTTGCAGTTCTCAAAATGAAAAAAAACAGTGTTTTGGAAATGCATAATCAAAATATTTCCATCATCTAATTTTTGGGAGCAGTAAGGTGTCTTTTACTCTGATTTAATTCTATGATCATATTTAAACTTTCAGTTTGTTTGACAAATGTATTATTACCCAGGAAAAAAACTCAAAACACTGGCCCTTAGATCAATTATCAGTACACTTTTTCTGTTCTAGGGTCAAACAATTAACTTTGATTCTTGGGGGTTTTTTTCCAGCCCCACCTAGGACTGAGGAGACACCTTTTCCTTCTGGTAAGGCAACACTCCTTAATTTACTAAGTGTCTGAGTGATTATCCAGTTCTCTATTTTGAATTTGCAAGATCGGTAAAATCTGCTGAATGGAGAAAGTCCAATAAACTTACAGTGCTTGTTCTCTCTTGCTAAGTCTGGCAAAATACAGCTGTCCCAGGCAGGGAAAAATGTCTCCACCACTAAGACAGACCTAGACTGCAGGAAGAAGAATCCTGAAGTGCCAACAGTCACCTAAAGCTACAATCACAGTGTGGGCATCCAAAAAATCAGTAAAACACAAGTAACATGGAAGTCACTCTGTTCTGGGAGTTAAGGGCTTTGTAAATTACCATGGTATGAATGAATCCCAGAATCATCAGGGTTGGAAGAGACACTCAAGGTCATCCAGTGCCACTGTCACCCCAGCACCACCATAATCACTCCTAAAATCTGTCCCTGAGTGCCACATCCAGATTCCTCTTGAACACTGCCAGAGATGGTGACTCTACCACCTCCCTGGGCAACCTTTTCCCATGTATAATCACTCTTTCAGTGACACTTTTTTCCCATTTGATCTGAACCTCCCTTGGCACAACTTAAGGCCATTTCCTCTCGTCCTTTCACTTGAGATATGGCAGAACAGACCAAACCCCACCTCACTACAACCTCCTTTCAGGTAGTTGTAGAGTTGAGCTACCAGATCAAGAGATTTGAGGGGTCCTTTTGGTAATAAATATTCCAAAACCAGACTATTTATGACTCCACATAAGATCTTCTGGGAAATTAAGGCAGATTTCATCTAAAAGCAATTCTGAAATATAGTGCAGATGCTCATATGTAGGTTTAACCATTACAGAGAGGTAACTACACCAAGGTCATTTGTAGACACTTCTGGAGTGAACACAATACAGAAGGGATGTCCGGCTTGTCATCAGTAAGTTCTCCCTTGAAACCCTTCCTACAAGCCAAATTATTCTTATTAGCTCTACAAAATCTTAAATTGGTGTCAAACCTGTAACAGTTTGTCATATAAAATCAATAGCTGCAATTTGTATCTTAGTGCAGCTGAAAGATATGATCCTCTACATATAACAATTATTATATTGCAGTTGACTTGATAAGTTCAGCCACAATATGACCTTACAGACAGATTAGGCCACAATAAACTCAAACAGAAACTAAGAAGAGAAATGTACCAGTGTTTTATCTCATGACCAGACAGAAGAAAAAAACAAAACAAAACAAAACAAAACCAACAGTTTTGTGCTTCATGAGCAAAAAACAACTTGAAGAACTACAGGAAATATCCTTTTTTAGGACCTAAGTACTCTAACTGGCTTAAAGGTCTTTAAAAAATATGAAGTTAAATTCGAGGTGGTATTATGTACCTCTAGTGGCACAGCACCACATTGCAACATTATAAAAGCAAACAGCTGTAATATCTCTTGCTGTTACCTCCCAGAAAAGGATAATGAATTATCAAGGGTCAAACTTTTTAATGAATAGCAATGGAAAATCCTGAAAACCAAAAGATAAGTAGGCTGTATTTAAAGTTATATATATATTTGACTCAGCCAAAAGCTTCCTGGAAACTTTCCCTCGTTACAAACTATGTCCTATGAAAAGGTATTTTCACTGAGGAAAAAGAAAATGTATTGGGACAAAGGGTGAGTGTTTCATTTTGCTATAGGAGTACAAACTGAATTACACACGTTTGACACCTGATGGTTCTTGTACTGCTGGATTTTGAGGGACTTGGGGAGGAGGACAGAACAAAATCCTAATCCTCTAAATGTAATTTTTTGCAAAAGGGAAAAAATATCTCCTACTGTCAACATCTTTTAAATAAAACCATCAGCCACATCTCCTTTTTTTTCTTTTTTTCTTTTTTATTTTTTTCCCAGCAATTTCTTAAGAAAGGGAGGAGGAGAAACTGTTTTTTATTAGTTGTTATTTTGGAAGGGACTTAGAAAAGTTAAATGACCTGCTGAGAACAAAGGCATTATATGCAAATGGTTTTCACTAGTTCTCATTGACGCTTCACAGTCAACCAGAGCAGCAGATAATATTTCTTTATATAAAACAGAAACAGCTTTGTTTCACTTGGTTACATTGATTGGCTTGATTGATTTGTTTTGCTTTGGCTACATTTCTGCTTTTTTGCTGGATTGATTATTTTTTCTAGTTATTTTTAAGAGCTGAATTGTATTGTCACTCTGCATGTCTTGTGAGACTCCTTCTGGGTCAACAAAACTTGTTTAACATTTTTTCTGGGAAAAATGAAAGGGCCTTGGCATGGAAGAGGGCACAAGAGGCCAGGAGACTTGCTATAATCCTAATTTCAAAGTGTTACTGAGGACTACCTGATGTTTATTTGCTCTCTACATTTTAATTACCACATACTTCTTCTAGGAAGAGGAGGGGGAAGCACCTTGGTTAGTGATGAGTTAACTACAATGAGATACTGAAAGGTGATACCACAGCGATAGGAAGAGCCCTCAGGCTGTTGATATAAAAAACAATGTACAGCCTGATCTTCCAGGAAAAGGACTTAGACCTGAACACTTAAAGGAAAAATTTCTCTTCTGTTTAAGTCAGGGGTTCAAAATATTATTTTACTGGTGTACTACACCCAGCACAGGCTGCAGGTACCACCTGTGCCAAGGGTAATTTGTCCACTCGTGGGTTACATACAAATAGTGATACACGGTACTGCCACCACCCAAGCATCTGTAGCCTAGACTTTTTAACACTTATTACCCTTATTTATGGACTCTTAATCACAGTGTCTACCTCAGAGCCTGAGAAAGAAGAATAGTAATGTATTTTCATCCTAGAATGACAGAACGGTTTGGGTTGGAAGGAATCTTTAAGATTATCTGGTTCCAACCCCCCTGCCCTGGGCAGGGACACCTCCCCGTAGGCAGCTGGCTGTTGTTTTTCCATCAGGATTTTAAACAATTCTTAGTCATCCAGAAAATTAAGTTGCATTCATTGTTACTGAGTTTCTGCGCCTTTTCTATGACGGGGAAAAGATTATTTGTCACAGTACCTTGAGACTGGCTTTTCTGGATGGTGTGCACACACACAAAAGGGGAATTTTGAATATGAGCCAAAATCCACATCAGTTTTACAAACACTCTTTCATCAATGCACTCATGCAAAATGTATCACACAAACTTCAAATACACTTTTTGTCAAGTCACCACTTACATGCCAACTTTCTCTTTTTTAATTTTGCAGGACAGAGTCAGATTGCCTCCAGAAGCCCTCCTGAAACACCATGTCTGGCTGTGTTTTCCCTCTCTCTCCACCTCCTGGTCACACTGGGGGTTTGGCACTTGTAACCAGGGAAGCCAACCTTGTCTTTGGGAAGTTCTCCTCACCAGGGGACCTCACTGGGCAGAACAGGCCTGTAGGTTCCAGAGCCACATGACAGAAACACCAGTAGCTGAAAACAGACAGAGCACTGGGTGTTTATGTCCCACATTTGGTTCCAAAAAACCAAAGGCAGCAAAACTCTGAGGTGGCAAATCTGCTTTTTCATTTGGTTCTTGGAGTCCAGTTTTAGTGCTGCCAGTGGGAACATTTTAATTTGTGGGTTTGCTTTAATGACAGGAGAAAAGACTCACAAAACTACAGGGTCACATTATAACTGACCCTAGTGAGACATTTTGCTTAAGATCTCATCTTCTGTCCTTCAGAGACAGCTGAAAGGAGGAGTAGGAGTAATCATCCTCTGTGTCAGACAAAAACTGGAAGTTGCAAGGCCCTCCCGTTTTGTGAAATATAAAAGAAGGAAACCTTGTGAAACTGCAGCCTGTGGAACTTTAGCTTCTATTTGCACTCTTCAGCATCATGGGCCATCAGTAAGAACATTTCTTTTCCACAAGAAATATAGTATTTCTTCACCGGAAGGGTGAAGCTGATTGAGAAAGAGGATGGAAGTTCGTAAAACATCAACACAGAAGAAGGAAGTGATGTATTACTACAAAGTCCACTTCTAAATCAGCCAAAAAGCTTTAGAAGGCTGAAGTCAGTATTTTCTCTTTTTGTCATGAAGCACTGCTCACAAATGTGAGCATCGGGGAAAAGCTGGATACTTAAGCTAAAACTGTGCAATAAGAAATTGTTACTGTGACATGTAACTTAGTTTAAAAGAGCATCTTTGGAGGGGGGGAAAGTATTTAAAAACTCATCAGAATCATTGTAACTGACACATATGCAAACTAAATAGGTTTATTTCTGGAAATGTTTGATTCAGGTAGCATAGATGGTCACGTGTGTAAAACTTAGGTTGGAAGGATCCTACATACAAACAAAGTGAAGAAGTTTTATTTCAGGCCAGAACTGCAACTACCCTATTTCACAGCCAGAAAGCACCCAGAGACAGAACCACTCCCCTGGGCTGGTGATCAGCAGTGACTGCAACACTTCCCTCCTGGCTGAGCCCTCGAACAGGGGGAGTGATTCATAAGGACTTGCGTGAAGTCATTTTGATTTGGAACAGTTGCACCTTTTCCTTTCAAAGGAAAGCGAGGAAGGGAATAGAGTAACATAGGACTTAAAACGTTATCCATTGAGGTAAAGGAGATGGTTACCTTTGACTTTTTTAACAAAGGGCCCTTTCCCCGTGGCGGGGAAGAGAGACAACATCCCACGCCCAGACTGTGCTGCTGCTGCAGCAAAGCTCAGCAGGTATTTGGCTACCCTAGGTACAGAGCAGCTCAGTGCAACAGCTGGGGTTCCCCTTCACAGAAGGATTTGAATGTAAGAATTGTACATCCTGTGATTGTCTTTTTGCGTCCTACCCTCCAAACGTTTGTCTCAGATTTCATGTATTTTTCAAACCAAAATTTGATTAAAAATAAAAACCTAAAACAAAACCAAAAACCTGGATGAGAGCAATCGTTTGGTCTACAAGAGTTATATATTTGTATTCCAGTTGTTCCTACAATCAACAAGGCTCCTCTGCAATCAGAAAGTCCAAAAGGTGATATCTGGTGGTCCTAAAAGTCTGAACTGCCTGCCCTCATCTCAAGGACCACATGACCTCTAAAAATCTATTAGCCACTCAAGCAGCCCTCCACTTTACAAAAGGTGTAGAATCACAGAATTGTTTAGGTTGGAAAAGATCTCTAAATGTCATCAAGTCCAACCATTAACCCAGCACTGCCAAGACCACCACTAAACCATGTCCCTAAGCACCACATCTACAGATATTTTAACTACCTGCAGGGATGGTGACTCCACCACTTCTCTGAGCAGTCTGTTCAAATGTCTGGCTGCTCTTTCCATGAGGGTTTATTCCTAATATCTACTCAAAACTGCACCTCCCCTGGTGCAACTTGAGGCTGTTTCCTCTCATCCTGTCACTTGCTCCCTGGGAGCAGAGCCTGACCCTCACTTGGCTACAACCTCCTTTCAGGTGTCTGTGGAGAGCAATAAGGTCTCCCCTGAGCTTCCTTTTCTCCAGGTTATCACCACCAGTTCCCCTCAACCGTTTCTCATAAAACTTGTGCTCCAGATCCTTTGCCAGCTCCATTGTTCTTCTCAAGGAAGGTTTGTTTTCTTCTAAAGGAGGGTCTGCTCTTCAGGGGAAGGCCTTTGGGGTGCTGGCCTCGAGGCAGTCCCCATGCCCCAAAGGATGTGGGGCTGTGCCTGCCCTTGGTGGCCATGCACTGGACACAGCTGGGAATGGCAGTGGGATGAAATTACTGATGAGGTTATTCACATGCAAAGGAGCATCTTTTTTTTTCTTTTATGTTAATGAAAGAAATGATGAAAAACAATCCTCTAGCAGATACTCAGTGATTAATTGGTCTGCAAAACTGGTGCAATGAGTGCAGAAAGCTGCCTGGTTATGTCTGCTCAGTTAAAGAATCTCAGCATTTTGATGCCAGCTGCGTGGGGAGAGACAGGCCCTCACATGGGTCCAGACATGGCTCTGACGGACCATCAGGCAGAGAGAGACTAAAGACAAATTCCTTGCCAGTAGTGCCCCCCATCCAGAGGGCTGGTAGGAAAATACAGTCTGTCAGGAGCAAGGACTTCAAACCATATCTAATTTATCATCTGAAGCCCATGTTTTGAGTCACACTTGAAAACAAATGGGTAGCCAGTACATTTTAAGACCACACTTCCCTCTTTGCAAAGGGCCCCATGAGACAAAGGGATGTTGAAAAAGTGCATCCTGAAATAATTTGTTTTAGTTGTACTAATTGCATACCCATACAGTGCTGTATCTAGCAAGAATCCAGACTGGAATTATAAAATTCTTTGATCACTGCACTGACTGCCACATCAAAAAAGGCAGGTCACATCTTTTAGCCATTGCAGATGGATATTTTTTCAGACATGGAGGTGTAACTTGCCCATCTTCTTCCTTTAACGATCTCTTCACCTCCTCTCCCCTCTCTTCTCCTTTCCCTTTACCCTTTCCATTTTCCTTAAACCTTTTCCCTGAACCATTCTTTTCTAAACTATGGTCAGATCTTGGGTTAATATCTCATCTCAGGTGCCTTCGAGTCACACTGTACAGAAGCCATCTAAAACCTCTCTCTCCAATTCCTTCCTCCCCACACCAGTCACACAGCTCTGTCTTTCACCCCTTTTAGACTGACAGGCACTGTGTGAATGCTGATTTAGTCTTTACTAATTACATACTAAAACCATCATTTTTCTCCACTTTTACATGGAATTAAAAAGGTGTTTCCATATTTTTTGAGGAAGGAAAGACCTTTGACAAGAGTCACAAATGAAAATTGCAACAAAATCATTTAAATTCAACTAATAAGTAGGCATTAAGCACATTTGCAGGGGGGTTCACCTGTATTAATACTCAAAGGCAAATGGTAAAAGACAATTTCTTGAATGAAGCCAATAGGTTCAGCTCCAAAAACACTTTGCAGGACTCATATCATAAAGGTTACAAGTGGTAACAGGATTTTATTGCATTTTTCTCAATCTGTTTCAGAGCAGATGCTCACAAGCCTTAATGTGGGATGCACACATAGCAAGGAACAGGGTGATGCAATCCCCACTTTAGCCTGAAGAAACAGAATTTGAAGCCTGGCAAAGTCACAAAGAACTTGAAGCCACAGAAAGTCACAAAGCTCTTGTGCTGTGGGGAGCCAGATGCCTGATTATTATTATTATGGAAAAAATATAAAACTTTGCCAGAAACAGGAAACTGACTGATGCACAAAGATGTCCCCAAGAACATACTGAAAATTTTTCAGAATGTGATTTTTCTCTCCCTTTTTTTCTTCTGATAATGAATTTCTTTCACTTGAATTTTTAAGTTGGCATGAAAAAAAAAAAAAACAAACAAAACCACCCCAGAATATTCCCACATCTGTTTTTTAATCATTTTATCTCTCCTTTTTTTTTTCCTCTAAATTACTTTTTTTGTTTCTTTGAGAAGAAAGGGCTATCATCAATGTCACATATTACTAAGCATGATACCCTCACAGTATGGCACAAGAACACAGGCTGAGCAGTTCCTGTCTCATGAAGAGCAAGACTTTTAAGAATGAGGATCTGAATTTTAAGAAGAGGAAGAGGAGGAGGGGAAGGAGGTGCATGGTATTTTCCAAATTATTACACCTCCTGACACCAATCTTTTTTGCCCTCCAAAAATTGCTCTGCTGTGCTTCTTGGCCAGAGATGGGAAAGAGAAACTGAGCCAGGGCACAAGTGGTGACCTGGAGGTGCAAGAGCAGCAGGTAAGAACTGAGCTGCAAGGGAACAGAGGAGCCCTGATAGGGGCTGTGCTCAGTGATACAGAGGACAGAAATAACACATTTATTTCATTGTTATATCATCCATCTGTTTTTAAATATAATTATTGCTGTGATTTCCGTGTTCTGCTTGGTGCTGTATGAGCACCTCCACTCACAAGTGTGAGCTGTGTGACTTATAGAAGAGCCTGGATGACCTCCACATGTTGTTTACAACTCCACTGTTTATTACTCGGATTTGCAGCAGCACTTGGGAGGTTTAAACATCCCTGTATATTATATTTTCCCAGAGCTGTAGTTAAAGCCACTCCCAGGGGTTATGTATGACTCTTTTTCAGATTTCCTGGGAGAAGTTTTGAATGACTGGCAGACCTTGACTTGTCCTTCCTTCCCTGGGTGGTGACACAGCAAGTGTCTCTCTTGAAAGTTCACTCAACGTGCAGAACATGGGCAGCACATACTTCTTGTGGTTTTTTCCCGTTTCATTGTGAACAAGAGGGACAGCTTTGAAAACTAATGAGTACAATAACAATTCACACATTCAAGGAGGAGGAATCTCCACTTCTCCCACTTCTAGTACCTTGGTGGCCCACACCTACATATCCCATATGGTAAGAGCATACCGCTGATAATCTGCTACAGTAAAGAAATTTTTAAGATGTCCTTGTACATTATTCTTGCCAAAGAATGGCTGTAAAAGTGAGCTCATTTTTTCATGTTTGAAAGGGACACTGGTAAGAGACAAAAAGGAGTTAGTCTGCTCATCTTGTACTTTATCTAAGTTTACAGTGAGGCCAGATTAACTGGTTAGTGTTTCCCTCTGTGAGCTCCCTTTCGTTCAATATGATGTATGGAAATGGCTCATATAGAACATCAGTGAGAAATAAGTGTAGATAAACTTGATACAGAATCATAGAATGTTAAGGGTTGGAAGTGATCTTAAAGATCATCTAGGTCCAAACCCTCTGCCATGGGTGAGGACACCTCTCACCATTAATTCAGCTAAGCCTGAGGACAGTCATTCCCATAGTATGACAGCAGTTGAGCAGAGTACTAAAAAATACTGAAAACAAGCAAGGAAGGTGATTATTTTAAATATGCATCATGAAATCATGTGTCTCTAGGTGCTGCAGTCCTTGCTGCAACTTCTGTTTCAGCTTCTGGGATAGTCCAAGTTTAGCCCCTTCTCTTCCCCTCTCTCTCTCTCTTTCTGCAGAGATGTTGATATCACTGAAATCACCCTGGAGAAAACAACCAAATATCAGCTCCTTAATTCTTTTGAGGGCTAAGGTTGACCCATACCACATGCAAGCTTCCCCTCAGCCACTTGAAGCCACAGAAAGGAGGAAGAAAACCAGCTCAAACAAAAGGCTCAAGCCCTGGAATGCAGGCAATGCTCAATTATTTGCAGATGGAGGATTGTCTAATCACCCACACTGAAAAAAAAAAAAAAGGCACATATACATAAAAGATACTGCTAGCTTGGAAACACACAGATGCTTCAGGAAACAGTGTGTTTCCTTCAAGGGGTATTTCTTGGCCTGATAAAAGTCCCTCCCTACAAACCTTGGTAATAGGTCATCTGGGCTATAACAGCACTACTATTTAAAAAACAAACAAGTAACAAAACAACCCCCTCCAAAGCACTCCCATTAAACCAAAACAAAACAAAGCCCACTGTGTACTTTTATGACTTTATACTACACTGCTCCTAATTTTTTCAGTTATAGATATCACAGGAAGGGTTTAGAGCTTAATCTATGTATATTTGCTATTATACTTTCAGGGGGATAAATAAAAGAAGAAATGAGTCTTAACAAGATAGCGTGACAAATGCATTCATTGCAATGGAATAAGATGCCCTATTTATTTTTGTTAAACCAGTAGGAAGCAATATTTGTTTTACTCTCTCTATGCCTCCAAAATGTCAAGAAAACAGTCATACATAGCTGTCCTACTTTCCAGCTGTCGTACAGCTGGAATATTGTGCCTGGGTAAGTGAAACCCTGCACAGAACATTGTTCACCAAGTGCCCTCTGCTGGCGTTTTATTCCCAGAAAGAAGTGTCTCTATTGTAGCCACAAACCAAACGGTAAAAACGAAAAGGGCTTTTCAATCCCCGACCCTTATTTCTGCTTTTAGAAGAGAAAAGCAATGCTGTCAAATTTGTGAGCACTTGCAACAACCCACAGAGCAACATTTCATAAAACTGGGTTTGTGTGGAACCGCAAAGGAGGCAAAAAGGGGCAGGAAGAAACACAACTCCTCCCAAACCCCCAAAGTTAACCCCATCACAGCTCTAGAAAAGCAAGACAAGCAGGAACACATTCATTACAACTGCCTTTCAGCAGGACAAAGCTCTTAAATGCTTCCTGAAGATAAGAAATGTCAGGAATCCATAAGCCAGGTGTTCTGTGCCTCCTCGTGGAGGCTTGGAGAAACCTCTTTCACTTCTTATTTCTGATGGCATCTAAAAGAACATATTAATCATAAACTTCTATTTACTTGGCTCAAAGCAGCAAACCCCTCACCAGCTCCTAGTAGCCCTTTGGAAGGAAAGGAAAGGAAAAACCCATCTTGGCAAGCAAATGTCTCTATTGATAATTCTCAAAACACACATGGAATTTCCCTCCAAATTTACACTGGCTGAAAGCCAAGATGACAATCCTATCTCTTCTGCTGAAGTAAGACAGTCTTCTATCAATAAAACAAAAAGAAAATACCTTGAAAAATGTGTGTACCAAAGGTTTGTAGTCAGACATTACTGTGAAATTAGAGAGAATGAAAAAAATGAAAGGCAACTCTGCTACATGATTCGTTCTCCCTTAAAAAAACATTGTCTCTAAATTCAGAGAAATTAAATAAAGGTAAAAAGAAGGTCTAAAAGGTGAGTATATCTGAAAATAAAACTTTGTCCTTGATTTCCCCAATCCACATTTTTGTCCCATCCCCAGTAAATGCCCAAGCTTCCAGCTCTGACAGCAGTGTGGGCAGCTCACTTTTTGTAACTACCTTGAAAGATGTTTCAGGCCCTGAGGAGGAGCTGGATCCTTAGTAACTCTTCTTACAACTCACAGCCCCAGCCCTCAAACAGTCACTGGTTCGAGGCCATCATTTGAGAGTGTTGCTGTTGTTTAGCAGTGAGCTCACATTAGGTGAGCTGTTCAATTTGCACACTTGATTGTCAGCACATGCTACTGTGACAATCCAGCCTGGAAGTCACCAAGTTGGGGACGAACATTAGGGTACACAGAGGATTATTGGCATCTTCATGGCTTGGGTGTCTGGATTCAAGGAAGAATGTCAGAGGACTATAAAGAGGCCCCATCTGGATGATCTAACCACCAACATGCAACAGCTGGTCACTGTATGGTCACTGCATGGTAACAGCAATGTTTTCAAAAAATCATCATTTGTCAGGGCACCTGAATCTAAGATTCAGAATCTAAGAAAGCTTTGTGCCACCACAGCTGCACTTACCATGGGAGAAACCCTAAATTCATACACAGAACCCTGCTGTGGCGAGGCAGTTAATGGGAAGATTTAACTCAGAGGAAGAGTTGAGCTCAATCTAGATCACTCTTGAAGCAGAGGAAGGCACTGCTAACACAGGCAGCAGCTGTTCTCCCTCTGCCCTGGGGATTTCAATACCATTTCTGTTTTGTGATACTTTCTTATGTTACCAAATTTCTTTTAAAACTCCTGCTGATGTAGGAAAGACATTCACTTTAAAGAGTTGTTACATTTTATATATTTTGCTAAGCCTCTGTGTATAAAATTGATACTAAAAACATCCACTTTGTACAAGCAAAACTCAGAGGAAAGTTTTTGCACTCAATTATATACTAGCAGTGTTTTAAATTCTGTTTCTTACCAACTTGATAATTTCATGAAGAATTTGATGGATAAGCAAAAAAGATTTCAGAGAATGTCCAAAATCCACTTCATGAACCATGCCTGCTACCATGATGACTTGGTTTCTGTGTGTGATTCCTCACTGGATGTGGTGATCTGCACAGGGAATCTCTAGGAAATCCCCCAAGAATACACTGCCAGCTTTGAAGAAGAAAATCCAAATCATCTAAATCCAAATGTGGGGTTTTTTTAGTGACAAAAAATTAGAGGCTCCAGAAGCAAAAAAATGCTCATTCCATGAACACTGACTGAGCAAGCTGAGCATGCCCAACATTCATACTGGAACTTCACTCCTTCTCTTTGTCATTTCATAATGAAATTTCACAGTTTCTGCTGGATTCCATATGAAAAAATGTACCAAAGAAGTGAACTGAAATGCAGAAAAACTGCTAAAATACACCAGTCAAACAAAAGCGAAGAGACAAGGATGACATAAAGGCAGAAATTAATTTATTTATACATCATTATTCCAGACATTCAATAGTATTTCTTTGGAGAAAGCTTTATTACCCTAAAGCAGGGGAAGTTAGGATAATTTGAGGCTGCTTTTTCCATTCACTACTAGTCACACAACTGCTTTAACACGGATACTGTCCTTAAAAGTTGTGCGTCACATCAGCGGATATTTTCTCCTTTGTTTCAAGACCTTTTAAAACTATAATGGGCCAATGGATGAATTTTTCAAAGTGCTACTCTTGTGGCAGTTGTGTCCTGCTGCTGACTGAAATTCAGAATAGCTTTGTGAAAACGGGATTGAAATCGAAAAAAAATATAATTTTTTTAATTAATACCAAGCTAAATTAAGACGTGGAAGATGTCTATTCCCTCAACAGCTGATCCTGGCTTGCAGTTCACAGACACAGGCCTGAGCAGATAAACCTTGAACCATGCACTCATTCCTCTCTATTCCCATTCTTCAATCACCACATGTGCTGCCACTACACGTGCCAAATCCCTACAAAATATCTGCCCTCAGCTTCTGAAAGGGTTTCCAAGTCTCTTTTTGCACTATTAGAACTGGCTCGACACTGGTGCACTGAGAGAGGACTTGTTCCAGAACACACCCAACATGGCTCTCTCCAGCTGGAAAAGGTCCAAAACAATGCTCTGTGTCTCAGGCCGGGCTCCTTGTCCTCTGTAAGGCCCCACCCTCAGAAAGGCATGGAGATTCCTGCAGCTGGGAATCAATCAGCTTGGTATCAGCATTCACTCGAGTGTGAACAGGTCAAGCAGGTGAAAACGTTTCCATTGGTCCATGATATATCTGATACTATGCCCTAAATTTAAACATTTCTGGTGTTGGGGTTTTTTTTATTTGCCAGTTAGTTTTAGCACATTCTTTACCATTGCCCCAATGCCATCAAAGATATTGTGTAATTCTGTTTCACACATAAATGCTGGGGTGGTCACCACCTTGTTTTTTGTATCCACGTGAGCTTCGTAAGAGGGAGTTAAGGAAAACACAGACATTTTGTGTCTGCAAAATGAACCAGTGCTGACAAAACCTCACAACTCCACTATCCTATAAAAAAGCACCTCCAAATACATTATACCACTCAGCTGCAAAGACAGCTGCAGCCTATAATCCAAGATAGTAGAAGCTGTTTTTGCCAGAAATACAAACACCACAAGAGAAATCTGTGGAAACACAAGAAAACCTACAAAATTCACTGACTGTGATGTCTCTGAGTACAATCTGATTGCAGAACTAGCCTTCAGGAAAAGAACAAAGATCTCAAAGAGAACCAACCAGTTGTAACTTGTGCAAGTTTTATGTGCAGACTCACTCAGTATTTACTGCATTTCCAGGTGTCCAAGGGAGTTCCACGGCAACAACTGAGAATGACACTCTGACTCACAGCTGTGCAGTTACACAGCTGTGCACAGAAGACACTGTTTCTAATCCTGCACTGGATCACATGGCATCTGCTTTACACTAAATATTCCCATGAAACTCTAAGTGGAAAAGCCCAGATCCTACATATATTCATTCCTTTCATGACACATTTCCAAACTGTCTCTCAAAATGAAAATTATTAGGAAAGGATATAGTTACTTCTTTCACACAGTGCTTTGCTCCCAGCTCTTTGATGGCTCCTGCAGTCCCAGCATAAGGCCACTTGCCACCTTCCTCTTCTTCGTGGCCCACAGTTACTTCAGCACCAGAGAGAACCTTTGCTGCCAACACTGGGGAAATGCAGCACAGGCTGCAACAGAAGGAACTGTAATTCTACACTCTTTCAAAACTTGCTAATAACTGAAAAGATTCAAATGGACACAGACTTACACATCTGAAAGACATCACAAGGCAACTTCCACTCAGAATTTTCTTAGCTGCTTCTTTGACAAACACCTACACACACACACACACATACATCTTGAAAAACATACGTACCCAATAGGTTTGCCTGCTTTGTGGAAGTCCTTCAAGACTCGTTCAACTTCTCTGTTCACCTTGCAATCTTTCCCATCAACAGCAAAGGTAGATCTGTCACAGGAAGAAACTTTATACATAAGTCAGTATAAACCTACAGAGGTATCTCCCCTCTGACTGGCTCCTAAGGGTCATCACAAACTTAACAGCTTCTAAAAGGTGGTTGAAAAAGTCTCTAGTTGACCGTCAATGCTTTAGCCAAAATCCTTCACTTCCAAGGCTTCGGTTTGTCAGAAAGTTCCTTACTTGATATAAACATCTAGAAACAAGAATTATGAAATCAGCTCTCTAGGATTACTGAGAAGTGGAACAGCAATCTTTTCAAAGAAGTAAAAAATGTAAAGAAGAAAAGGGAAATAACATTCATGTTTCTCAAAGCTAAAAAAAGCTAGGTTTTTTGAACTACCTATTGTATTATCATTACTAAGGCAAGGGGGGATTTTTTTGGTAGGCAGAGAGGAAGAAACAGAATAACAACACTGCAAACACCTGAAACTATTGAAGTTCTACCTTCATTTCCCTCAGTCCCAAAACAAAACACCTCTAGGTGTAGGAAAATACATAAACTCCAGAATTCTCACCATCATTGTTAAGAAATTATAAAACAAGACAATGACAAGAATTTAAAAGGACTTTTGCTTTTGAAGTAGGAGTTACATATGTAGTAAATAAGGGCATTTATTGCTTCCTGATTTTACTGTGTGATCACAGTTCACAGAATCACAGAATGGTTTGGGTTGCAAGGCACCTTAAAGATCATCCAGTTTCAATTCCTCTGCCATGGGCAGGGACACCTTCCACTACATCAGGTTGCTCAGAGCTCCATCCAACCTGGCCTTGAACACTTCCAGGGATGGGGCATCCACAGTTTCTCTGGGCAACCTGTTCCAGTGCCTCACCACCCTCACAGTAAAGAAATTTTTCCTAATATGAAGCCATTTGCCCTTGTCCTGCCACTCCAGGCCCTTGTAAAAAGTCCTTCTCCATCTTTCCTGTAGGCTCCCTTCAGGCACTGGAAGGCTGCAATTAGGTCACCCCAAAGCCTTCTCTTCTCCAGGCTCATTACCAAAAGTTAATTAGCAATATTTAATTGAGGAGTCTAATGCTTAGTTGGCACTCACAAGTTTTTGGCAGCTCCAAATCCACCAGGGAATATCACAGCATCATGGTCTGCTGTGGTCAGCTTAGCCAGGCTTGCAATTTTACCACGAGCTATTCTTGCAGACTCCACTAAAACATTCCTTGAAGAACCAGAAATAAAACAATGAGATAAACTAAGAATCTGCACACAGAATAGCATGAATAAAGTTTTGTCAGAGGACGAGGAGGAAGGGAGGAAGCAAGAAGAACAGTGGTATTTAATAACTGAAGTTACTGATACTTCTAAAATACTACTCCTGGAAAACACAGGCACTGAGAGACTGTATATAATAGAGTCCAGAAAACTCATTTAATATTTTCTCTCCAAACAAAACACCAGTTGCATTCAGCAAAGGCATTCAGCAAAGTGCTACAAGTGCAGTCTGAAGACTGTCTAAGAGACTGAGGCTCAGCAGTCACGGAAAGCACATGAAACACAGACTTACCTTGACTCAGCTTCAGCTGGTTGCCCCTTACTGTGGTCGATGACATGCATCTGAGGAACATCTGGAGCATACATGTGAACCTCAGCTCCCCCACGACTAAGGTGCACCAGCACACTACAAAAAAGGAGATAAAACATGCAGAAAACCTTAAAAGAGAGGCTTTACCTGGCCCCTAAGTCTTGCTACAAATATTCCACCACCTGATTTTGAAAGAAGAGGGAAAAAAAGACACATCCTACCAAAGCACACTGAGCACATAGCAGCAAAATCCCTGTATGGAACATCACAGTGCAGAGGAGAACACAAAGCCAGTTGGGAGGCAGGGTCAGGTAAGCTGGAGACAAGTCATTTTGTTTGGTGCTTCTAGGAAGGCAACCAGGAACAATAAAAGCTTCCTTTCTCCAGTTCCCAAGGTGTTATGGAAGAGTCCCACACTTAACATACCCATGTGTACGTTTAACCTAGGCCTAGATGAAACATCTCTTATTAATTCACAGTAGGAGCTAATAATTCAACTTAACTATTAACAATTCAACAAAAAGGAGTAACAGGAACAGAAACTCAAAGTGATTACGAAATTAAGTCTGTACTTAATTCTCTTGAGATTGATTCTGGAACTCTGAATTTGTGCTTCTGAAGAAAACTCTCAAACTCTTTGCTCTGGCATCACACACATTGTGCTGCATCTTTGGACAATCACTGAGTAGTGCAAGAACACAGCCTGAGCTCCCAGTTATGCTGTGAGGAAACTGTGAAGCTTCATCATACATCTTTCAGGGTAATTCTGATGGCCAGAGACAGTAAAACTAAATTAAACAGACTGCTGCAGTGTAACAGAGACTATTTTGGAGCCTATCTCCTAAAGCAACTTACGCTGAAGCCTCGTGGATTTCTGTGCCATCATAGACACCACAACCAGACAGGACCTGCAGTGAGAAAATCAAGAGAGTATTTCAGGTGACACAAAACTTCCTACAGGATCTTTCACAAGGTAAGATGAAAAGAAACGAACAAAAAGCATCAACAAACAACAACAACAACAAAAAAAACACCCTTCATCCCCCAGAAGAACAACTTGGCAACAAGCTCTTTACTAATCCAGTGAGCATGATGCTGTGAGCACTGGAGTCACCATTTGACACACTGCAGAACTGGCATTTCCTATTTATAGCAACCCATCACAGGGGTCAGAAATAACCAGTGTTTATTTCCTGGCTTATACATTTATTCCCCAGTTAATAAACTGACGTGTTATCCTTAGGTATGTTTTTACTGTGCACACAGTGGGTTGTTCTCACTGTCTTACATCTTTTTAATGAAGTGTCCACAGTCATGTGAAACAGCTTCTCATCCAGATGCTCATCAATCAGAAGTGGGATAAAAGTGCACTTCGAGGTGGCACTGAGCATAAACTACTTTACCTGCTGCTGTATTTTGTCTGAGGATCTGCATCAGAGATCAACAGCTAAATCACTTTCAGTGCAATAGTGCAATTATGCTGTATTAGCCATGCTTTTCCTTAATAATAATGGTAATAATACCTTAAATTTGTTTATACACACCGGAGGATAAAAAGCACAAACAATCATCTACCTCTGTGTGAGTGGAGAGTCTTTGACAAAGTAGAAAAAGAAAAAACATTTTTAAAAAAACAGGGGGAAAAACCATTATAATAACAAAATAAAACCAAAAAAATCCAAAGGATTATGTAGTTCCTGAAAGTATATTGATGAACTCTTGTGGGGTTTTTTTGTTTGGCTGTTTGTTTTGAAAGAAAAAAATCCAGTTAGGAAGTCAATTTCCTTTCCTCTTTTTTTTTTCTTCTTTTTCACTTTACTCTCTTCCCTCCTGGTTTTATCTCAGTTTTTTGAAGCTTGAAAGTTTCTAATCACAGACACATGAACAGAAACTCAGAACTGAAACTGTCTTAGTTAGAAATGTTAAAAATGTTACACTTGAAGGGGTTTTCAGGCCCCAGTACCCAGTTCTCTGCTCTCAGGGGTATGACATGCCACCACCACTTTACCAAATAGCAAAATCCATGAATGTTCTTCTGTCCATGTTAATCCTGTTCTGATATGTAAGAGCTGCCTTTGACTTCACAACCTTTTCATTTTATCTTTCATTTATTTTAAAGTGAAAAACAGGTAAGCAACTGTGCTGTAATTATCTTTCATAAGCAACACTTTTTAAATGTTGTTGAAACTCACTGAAACCGAAGAACTAAAACACTGTCCTTCTGTTATTTCAGTACCTTCTTCTTGCCAAATCTGTTTCCTACCTTAGTCAGAAATTTATGTCACTAAATGTCAAAAATAACATTTGTTTTCCCCTCTCTATTTAAAAAGCTGTGACTTGCTAAAATGACAGCATTCCTGGTGAGTTACCTGTTAGCCACTTGGACCAGCATTCTGCCCATTCCAGAGCCAACTCTCCCCCAAACAGATTTCTTCGTGCAGGTAATGCCTTCTTATCTCTTTATGTTTAATGCCATCTAGACTACACAAAGCTCAAGCTTCAAGGGCTGTTCACTGAGCTCCAAAACTGTGTGTCCATATGGGACACTACCTACAGCCTTGATTTTCCTTTGGCAACCTCTGGCTCCTCCATCTCCTGGCTTTCTTTTCTATATGTGACATGCTTTACCTCCTTCCTGCAGAACAGCACAACCCAGCCTAAATATTTTCCTGTGTGCTCTCAGGACCTCCCCCCGTCACATTATAAACTATTTCAAGCTCTCCTGGGCTCCTCGGTACAAGAGAAACCTGGAGTTGCTAAAGCAGGTCCAGCAGAGGGAAACGAGGATGACTGAGGGACTGGAGCATCTTTCGTATGAATAAAGACTGAGGGAGCTGGGGCTGTTCAGCCTCCAGAGCAGACCCTGAGAGGGGACCTCCCCCAGGTCTGTAGGGTCTGCAGGGAGGGGGCAGAGGATGGACCAGGCTCTGCTTCGGGGGAGCCCAGCAATGGCACAAGAGGAACGGGCAGGAACTGATGCCCAGGAAGTTCCACCTGGACATGAGGAAGAACTTCTTTGCTGGGCAGTGACCGAGCACTGAACAGACACCAGAGAGGCTGTGTAGAATCCCTCACTGGAGATATTCCAGAACCGCCTGGACACAATCCTCTGGGATGGCCCTCCTTGAGCAGGGAGGTGGGATCAGATGACCCACCGCGGTCCCTTCCGACCATTCTGTGGTTCTTTACAAACCAACTCCAGGCCAACAACAACTCCACAGACGTCAATTTTTACGCGTTCCCCACTCCTTCTCTGCCTTCCTCCAAGTTTCTCAGCTCTAGGCGGGTTTCTCTTCTCGAATTCAGCCTCTCCCGAGGGTTTCCAGCAGCCGCAGCCACCGGGCGAGCCTTTCCCGGCCCCTTCCTTGCACCCGCCCCACCGCCAGAGAGACACTCCCCCCCTGCAGAGGGTGAAAAATAAACCAACGCGCTTCTCCTCAGCGCGGCCCCCGCCGCTCCTCCATTAACTCACCACAGCGACGCGGGCCGAGCGGCGGCGCCGGGCGGAGCAGTGGAAGGAGGTGAGGCCGGCGGGTCCCGCCGCCCGCCGCAGAGCGGTGCACAGGGCCGGGCCGCGGGAGCTCAGCATGGCCAGGCGGTGGGAAGAGGGAGCGGAGGAACCGGGAGCCGGGAGCAGGAAGGGGGAGCAGGTCAGGAGAAAGCGGGCGCGGAAGGGCCGCGCTCCGAGGCCGCCGCGCCCTTGGCGGCGCCCCCTGGCGGCGCGGAGGGGCCCCTGAGGGCCCTTGTTCCCTTCCCGAGCCTCCTTTACTGGGAATATTTTCATGGCCGGGCTTCGCGAACGAAGATTAAGGAAGGCTCTATCCACATTTATTACAGGCACGCTGGTGGATAATGAGACCAATACGAGATAGACATATCCGATTGCAAAAGGCACAGCAGAAAGACTCCTAAGATGGTGTATTCCGCAAGACACGGTTCTTTCTGCGTTGTCTTTTCTCCTGGAGAGAAAAGATCCTGCGGGCGTTCTCAAAGGAGACAGCTGCATTATAGATGGTGTGTCTCCAGGCCTCCCGATTGGAGGCCAGAGTAGACCAGTTATGATGATCAATAAGGCCAAAGCTGAGATGTTGTTTCAGGCAGTCCTTGTATCTTTTCTTCAGGGCTCCTCTTTTGCGGCAGCTGGTGGCAAGTTCACCATAAAGCAAGATCTTAGGGAGGCAGTGGTTGGTCCTTCATCCTTGAGACGTGCCCTGCCCAGCACAGCTGCGTTCTCAGTAACATGGCCTCGATACTTGTGACTGCTGCCTGTTCTAGAACAGATGTATTGGTCACATAATCTGACCAGTGGATGTTTAGGATTGTACAGGGGCAGCGTTGATGGAAGCGTTCTAGGAGACGCAGGTGGTGGCGGTAGATGGCCCATGATTTGGAACCATATAAAAGAGTAGACAACACTATGGCTCTGTAAACACTAATCTTGGTACTTTTCTTCAAGTGTTTATTACGCCATACTCTTTTATGGAGTTTCCCGAAAGCACTATATGCCTTTGCTAACCTGTTGTCTATCTCCCCATCATAACAGTAAAAAAAAAACCCCAAGGAAATAAGCCCTTGGGACTTGTTTTGAACACAAGCCTTGCAGCAAGAGGCACCTAGGCCAGAGCTGTTAAAGAAAATGGGGTAAACAACACACACGGACAGCCACATTGCTGCCTCTCAGGGACCCTGTGAAATACTGGGGTTTAGTGTTTCTTTTACCCTTCTCATTTGGTTTTTACTTTTTCCTTCTTTATTAAGGACACCAAACTATGGACATCATGAGACATTTCCTCACTGAAAGCGTTGTCAAGCATTGGAATGTGCTGCCCAGGGGGGGTGGTGGATTCACCATCCCTGGAGGTGCTTTTGGATGTGGCACTTAGTGCGTGGTCTGGGTGACAAGGTGGTGATCAGTCAAAGGTTGGACTCGATGATCTTAGAGGTCTTTTCCAACCTATTTCATTCTGTGATATGTATAAGAAAGACAGTCCTGCTGAAATACACACAGACATCTCTATCTGGTGTCAAGGTGCAAGTCTACAGGTGCAGTCTCCACCTGCCCTGGAGGAAGGTAGGGAAAGCTGGATGCTTCCAAGCCTGGCTCCAGCCAACCTGGAGGCTGTCAGGCTCACAAACCACACCAACAAGCACAAGGATCAAACCAAACTTTGGACCCCCCAAATTTAAAACCTCATACTTGAGTTTTCATTATTCTACCTTTGACTATGGAAGGGCACGAGGGAAAATTGTATTTGCTTTCCTGTGCATCATAAAATTTGTTATGATTACCTAAAAGAATATTCTACTCTAAGAAAAACAAATCACTTTGCTATGTCTTATTTAAGTAGCAAGTGTATCTTTAATTTATACACTGAAATTTTACAAATTGACTGTATGTGTTCACTGTACATTTTGGACTCATTTTTCTCTTCAGCAGTTTTAATTACCTCTCCTCTACTCCAAAAGTGGAAAGTGACCAGAAAATAAATCCAAGAGAACAGAATATTCAGGATCTCACTGTTGTTATTAGTCAATTTTCCCACCAAGTCACAAAAAAACCCAAGGAAATCAAAATTCCAGATTTTAATGTGCTAATAAACAACATAAAAAAACCCAACAGGACAAGAAAAAGTTTTCATTTGAAAAAAACCAAAACAAAACAAAACACACATTTGTAACACATTCTCTTAAAGTTTAAATTACATTATTGAGTTGGCAATGTCCAAACAAATTTTTACTACAGTATCTCAAGGTTCGTAATTAAACCTCTACAAGATTTGTACATCACAGTAAATATTCTCTCATAGTCATTGCTATGGATGTAACATTTATCCTCATTATTGAACCTTCATCAGGTTTGGAAGTTAGAGAACTAAGAAAACTGTTCCAGAAATATGTAAATATTAAATTGAAGTAAAACAACATTTAAAACAAGTTGAGAGCAACAGATAGACCTCCAATTAAGAATGCTTTTTAAAAAGGATTAAAAAAAAATAGTCCAAGACTGCATTACAAAACTCACAATAGTTAATGTATAAAGCATTTTTAATAAACTTCTTCCAGCCGTACTTTTAACTTCACTAAGAACACTTTTTTTCCTTGCTTGAAATCAGAAATTATTAAAAAAAAAAAAAAAAGAAATCAACAAGAAATCAGTGCTGTCAAATTTACAGCCAAGGGGTACATGATTTATGCCACGGATGGCACTTTGCCTATCCTACATTTCCCCCCTAACTCACATGTAACTCCATCCACATTGTTGGGAAGAGCTAACAGATGCCACTATGAGGGCCACTCCTTCTCAGTGAATACCACTGCATAAAATACTGCCTTGAGGGTTTTCTCCCTCTCATGCAGAGTAACTAGGAACTCAATTTGTCTTTATGAACCTCTTGCATAAGATAATCACTGTCAGAATCCAACTCTTCTTCATCCACTGATGGTTCTTCAGCCAGACGTTTCACGCCCCGCTGCTGTGAAATGGCCAGCGCGTATTTGATGTTGTAGATGTTCCATTCACAGCTGTAAAAATAAACAGGAACATGTCAGAAAAAAGACTGCATTCCCCTCCAAAAGAAAAAAAAGCACCTCTAGAAGAAGAAACATGCTATCATCCCCCAAATTACTCCAAGTTTTTGATTTAAAAGTTTAAATGTAACAACACGTACAGTTTTGAAACATCTTCGAAATGCCGCTGGATGCTTTTCTGGAGGAACTGAATCATAGGGAGCAGCTTCACTGACCTGGAATGGAGAGAACACACCATTTGCAGTGCAATTCGTTTTTACATATGGAAATCCTTTCTACAGTCTCAAGATTTTAACAAGCATACATGTTAACTTTTCAAAACAAACTTTTAAAGACATACTAAATAAATAAAAGCTTTTTCCTTTTGACTCTTCCCTCAATAAGGTCAGAGTACTCAACACTAGTAATATAATGTAATAATACAAGTAATACTCAATACAAGTAATGTCAGAAATATCTTTTTCTAATGTCAAACTGTGGCTTGAAGAACTAATTCTGCTTGCTGGTAGCAATGAGAGTTCCTTCCCAGTACTACAATACTTTCTGTACAAAGAAGAGTTTGTTTTAAATTGTCCTCTTCTACTTGAACAGCAACAAAAGAAGAACCATTCTTCCAATCATTCCAGTAACTAAAACATTAATACCAACGTTGAAGCAAGGAAAGAGTTACACAGTGCACTGGTGTTTAACCTCCAGGACTCCTTCTCATATTATCTCTCACTTAGCCCATTTTAAATTTCTAAATTTGCCTTATTTTTTTCCTCAATGCCTATAAATTCTATGCTATGTGTGGGGTGAATATAATTCACAGACAAGGCCCAAGCAGTTGTAAGGAACTATAAAGAAAGGGTGCATACTAATAGTTAAGAGTTCATAGTATAATCACAAGTTTACATATATATATATAAAAATGCACTCAGTACCTGCAAATTACCTTTCAGTGACATTTAAGATGCATCACTGTTTAAAAAACTCAATTGTCAAACCCACTATCACTCTTGAAATCTTTATGCATTTATAGGCTAAGGAAGCTATGTGAAGTCTTATTTATCAGATTTGAAAATGTTTTTGTAGTATCTCTTCACAAATCCAATAATTTATTCCAATTCTACCATACACACTTGTTAGAATCACAGAATCATTTAGGTTGAAAAAGATCTTTAGGATCGAGTTCAAATCATCACTTTTACCACTAGTAAAGAAGTTGTAAAAATTAAATAATTCTAATTGCTGTATGTGCATTATCTAGAATGTCAGTAGATGTTAAGTAAAAACTGACAGGTTTTAATTTTAATTTTAAAATGCTTGTGAGCATTTAGACTTTCACAAGATCTCACCTTGTTTTCAGTTTCTGTCCATGCAGCATGAGCAACTTATGAGCCCAAATAAGATAGAACTCCAAGTGACATGAGATCTCAAATGCAGAGGCCAGGAACTCCAATAATTTCTCCACATACAGGTCTGGGAGCGATGAGCAGATAACATCAACTGTGCAAAAAGGGAAAAAAAGCCCATAGACTTCAACAGAGTTGAATTACTATTTGGATCATCCCTTTTAGTCTCCAGCTACAGCAAGAAGTCCTTAGCTTTGAACATTACACCTCTCTATCTAAGAGTCCTTTACACCTCAACTTATTTTGGCTTACACATCTCTGCTTACAGCTAGCTCAGCCCAATTCCATGGAAAATCCACTCACCTTCACTGCTAGGAACAGCCTCGATGACCTCCTGAATTAATTTCTTTTCATTCAGCTTGAAGGCCATGATGATGGCCATTGTGTACTCCTTCCGGCGCAGTGTTTTGTGTATGTTGCTGGGTGTGACATCAATATCCAGCTCAAAAGGATCAAAAATCAATCCAGAGTCCAGAGAATAGATCAGAAGACCTTCTGTGGTGGTGGCTGCCCAGCTTCGTCCTAGAAGAGAAGTAACAATATTTAACAACAAAGCTGAGTTTTCTAGAATGGAAGCAGAAGAGTAATGATGAACAGATCACTCATTTGTTTGCAAGAAATGGGTAAGTTTAAAAGATGCATCTTTGATGGACCTGTCAGCAATGACAATGCTTGTAAAAAACACCAGTTCAAAGTGAACATACACTTAACTCTCCTAATTACCCACTGCACAGAAAACCAGGCTCTGAACCTAGCAGCACTACGTTACATCTGCAAAGATCTCCAAGGCATTTGCACTTCATTATTACTCCTCCAAGGCTCTGGTCTTTTGCTTGTTTAATAAGGAATGCAAAAATCCTAAATTAATTGTCAATACTCACCTGTAGGAGAGAATCGCACACAAGTCACTCTTATTTCAGGTTTAAAGTGTCGGTAACTCATGTCACCTAAAAGAGAAGTTTAGAAGTGATTTAATATGTTCACCAAAGGTTCACAGTCTAGTTATCAACTCTAACTATGATGTAACCTTTAAATAATGCAGAACAGGGCAAAAACTGGCAGAATTAAAGACTGGATAAGGCACAGCCCACACCTGAGATATCATCCTACAGCTCAAGCGGTGAGACTGAATTTTGCTCTTTGAAAATTAAATGAGGACTGCTGGGTTCCTTATCCAGGAGATCCTGCATCTCCTGTTTCCTGTTGCTTCTACTATGCAAAAGGATCAGCTGAACACTTGTGTGACAGATCCTTGTGTGTAACACCCCGGTAATTCTAATGTTAAAACTGAGCTCCACAAATCAAACCCTTCCTATCCATGTCAAAGATTTTGGTCCACATAAAACTAGCAACAAGAGAGCAAAGCCAAAGCCATACCTCTCTTTACTCCAGGAAGGGGAATTGCAACACCCTCGTCACCTCCACCCCCTTCATCAATCAGAGCCAAGCTGCCAAATTCAGTCATTTTTCTCCGATCTAAGTATTCCTAGAAAAACATACAGTTTCCATTCAAAGCACTGAATCTCTTCTCAAACAGTTCAAGCCAGTTTAGAGTGTGGTTTCACACTACGACAATGTTGTTCTACTCCAGAGATGCACTGTTTGTTGCCTCAGCTGCAGCTTTGCTCCTTCTGCCCTTCAGGCTCCATAACTGCACTGGGCTAATGGAAGGGCTGTGTGGCCACATAGCTGTGCAAGTGAGATTTTAGGGACCTCCCTGCCCCCCCATTTTTAAAACATCCATCCCTTCCAGGGTTTTCAGCTGATATCTTTTTAAGCCACGTGCTGAGCTGTGACAGCACAACTGAGGGCAGCAGAGAACCAAAGTCTGCTTCGCAAAGCGCTGTGGTCTAACAAGAATACTTGGAAGCACAGCCCCTGGAACAACCATCACTCTTCCAGGTAAGGGGATGTTGAAAAGGTTTACTGGAATTATTTTCCATCTGATGATTTTCATCACTTCCTTTACTTTTGAAGGAATTTAATTTTGCATTTGGCAATATTCAGAAACAGAGTTTATAAAGGTCAGTGATGTTGTTCTGTCTCCATAATAAAATCCTTCATTTCTTTGCTAACACAAACAACTGACATCCAGGGAGTTAGTTTAGTACAAAGTGTTGAGAATTTAAATTTTCATTACAGTTTTAAGTTTAGTGCCAATTAACTTAGTATGTTTGAGAGTTCTGCTCATTCAATACAAACACACTACAGTTTGGCAAAACTGTAGCTAGCTGACTGTCAGGAATTAGTTCTGTTTTCTGAAAAATATTTCCTTATCCCTCTCCTCCACACAACCAAGAAAATGAACCCCTGCTTAACAAAACACTCATGAATAACACTTAATGAGATGTTATACCAAAACCAAAGTCTCGTGGGGGTGGAGGAATGAAAAAAAAAAAAAAAAAAAAGACTTGAGTGCTCACATACCTCCATTGCATCTAAAGAATGGTTGCATGAGATTTCAAATTTTTTCATAAGAATCTGTTCCTTGACATTATATATACAGACAAACTTTGACAATCCACCTGCCAGAATAGACTGACCATCTGCTGAGTAACATAGAGTAGTAAAAGACCTGGTAAAGAAAAAGAGAAAGGAGTTAAGTTCGCTGTCACATCTGCACTAAAAGACACAATACAGTGTGTAGACACAAAATAACCATTCCATGTAAAAGTGGAGGTCTTCACTGGTACAATATGCACTTAACATACAAAATCATTTAGCACAAACAAGTCTTTGGTGCTTTACTATGAATCACAAAGAATTTAGAACTACAGCTTAAGTACTTTCGTTCTGCTGATTCTGGGTCCCAGCTCAGTGAATGAGCTCTCAACTACACCTTACACAACATTAAAGATGGTCAGAGGAGCTAAAGAAAAACCAATGTTATGGTTAAAGAATGTTATGGTGTTGATAGTTCATCACCAAAAAAAATACTTTTTTTTCCTTTTCACAAAGTCATTGTTCCCTTTTTTAATTTTGAGTGGGAGCAATACGGAAAAAAACAAAGAAAAAAGAGCAGAACGAAACATGACTTTTACATTATTCTTTTGGACAGCACATGAATTCAACTTGCCTTTAAACATCACTTCACATGCACAGCAACATGTATAAACCCCACACTGTATTAACATTTTTTTTAAAATGCAATAGTATCTGCACACTAATAGTTACATACTGGTACTTCTGCAACAAGGTATTCACTTAAAAACCTATCACATAGCAAATGAACAACCTGTCATGAGAAGTTTGATATTTTGCTGGGAATCCAACTGATAAAAAAAAAATACACATGCTCAAAATCATGCTGAGCAGCGGATGAACACAGCAAAAGGCAAAAAGGAGACATCCAGATGTCAAGTCAGGCAGTGTTTTAAAATCCAACATCAGATTTAAAATATCTGAAAAGCAGATACACTCTGAAATCTTCACGTAGAAAACAAACAGAAAGAAACAATTCAGAAGGAACCCAGTGTGGCACCCTCTTTTCACTGCAACCCCATGTACATACTTGCCCTTGGCTGCCTGCTTGGCAGTTATTTTATCAAGCTCCTTCCTCCCCATCTGAAGATCGTGCCTTCCCTCAATGGAGCCAGTCTGCACTGCATTTTCATGATCCCAAAATGTTATCTGTCCATTCAAAGCAGCAACTGCCAGCTCCTTGCCATCAGGACGGAAAGCAATGACGAGAACTGCAAAGAATTTAATCAACAGTTAAAAATGCAGTCAGATGTTTTTCTAAGAAAATACCCTAAATTTTTCTAGGATCTTACCTCAACTACCAGAAAAAGCTTAACAGTAACAAGTATGACTTTACTTTTTTCACCGAACATACAAATGTTTAGCTGATTATAAAGCCAGAGCTAGTATTAAAATATTTATTGCACTGTTAACAAAGTACTATAGTGAGGTATCTCAACTTTTGGTTTTTATAATCAAGAATGAGTCTGTCTGTACTTGACAAGTTCTGTTGTTCATTACTGGAATATTTTAGATAACATTTTTATATTTGATAGAAGATGCAAAATGAAATAAAGATTACCATCTGAATTCATTATTAGTGTCTCCTTAGTTCTCCAGCTGTCTAACATATCCCATAACTTGACTGTTTTATCCCAAGAGGCACTGGCTAGAAGACACTTCATTGGGTTAAAGGACAAACTGCTGATGGGACCCTCATGGCCTGCTAAGACCTAGTAAGAGAATAAAAGGCAACATTTGAAAGGTGAAAGAAACTGAAATTCATGTAGTCTGTATTCAGTAAACTCTATTACAGCCATTAAACCACGCCTAACTTGTCAACACATGCTTGAGATCACTTTTGGACATGTGGCATGATACACACCAGTGATCCTAAACTTTTTATTTTCACAATACAGACACTGTATTTTCACTATATAGATATCTACAACTACTATGCACAAGTAGCCTCTTTAGAGACCAAGACTTAGGAATGCAGTGTGCTATTTCAACCCCTCTTATCAGAACAATCAGAACAACTGTGAAAAAGCAAATCATTGCTCTGAGAATTCATATCCCCTGCAGTTGAAAACACTTCAGAAAAAACACTAATAAAAACTGTGAGTAAGAGTAACACGGATTTTTATGCCATGGAGCTCCTACTGCTCTCAAAAGAAATCAAGGAAAGAAACTGAACCCAAAACTCTGGAGATCCTATCAAGTATATACTGAGTTATTATAGTGATCTGTATTCAATGGCTGTGCCAAATTAAATACATGAACTGCTGAGCTCTTCTACTCGTTGAAGATGTACAATAATGCTTAAGAACTGAAACAAAAAAAACCTTCTCAAAAAAAAAATAGCACCCCTGCTCTGCTCCAGCAAAACCCTCCATGAAATCTGTATTGGTCTTAATACAGAACCTACAATTTCTCCTGCAGATAATATGTAGAAAAGAACATCTTTGAGCAACTACTGGAGGGAAAGATTCTTATGCCCACTTTTTAGCTCAGCAATACTGGTGTTACCTTACCAGCTAGAAAGAGCTCATTACTCAAAAATTCTAAAAACTATTTCACAGACAAATTCAAGGTAGTCTCCATGCAATAAATAAAAAAAACACGCTGAGAGAAACAAAGTGCAGCTCCAGTTTTTGAATGTAACAAAACCACTTCATGTTGTATTGCAACCCTCCGATTAATCCCAAATTGATACTGAGTTAAATTCAAGCCCTCCAACATTGCAGGTCCTTACATCCAGCAGCCTCCCACTCTGCATTGACCAGATGAATATTTCAAAGGAATCCTGGGAACCAGCTGACACAATCTCCCCACTGGAGTCCACAGCCAAACAAGAGAACTGACTTGGTCGTGGAGATGTGAAGGTGCGGAAATTGCGGTACCTGTTGTAGGTGTGAAAATAAATCATGAGAACACTTTAGGCAGATTTAAAGGTATGTTTTACAAACTTATTTAGAGTAGGATTTCATTTTATTTGTAAAGTCTTTCAAGCTATCTACAGAAAAAATATTCTGTGTATAAAATTAGATGTGATGCCTCAGCACGATTCCAAGATTTGAAGAAGTATTAAAAACTCTGCAGAAATAGGAGCCAAAAATAATCAAACAGAAGAGCTCTCTTCTCTTAAATAGTGTATGTCTATTTTTGAGAAAATATGGGCTTGCTTACACATCCAACTCTGCGCACAGTTGTATTATAACAGCTCAACTATGGCAGGTGTTCAGTTAGTTAAGTGCCTTCTCCCTGTTTGAGTAGAGCCAGACAATGATCCTACTGGATTTCCAGCTCCCCTGAGCAAAGTTCTTCCAGAATTTTCTTTACAGAAACTGGATGGAGCGACAGGATTCCTAATTACCATCTAAATTTAAATCAAAGGCTGAACCAAAACTCAACAAGGCAGTACACACATCAAACAAGCAATTAGCAGTTTGCTGTATTTTGGGGGGGGGGGAGGTGAAAGCTGAAGACTAAATGAGACACAAAAGCTTTTATGAAGAGTTACCTGTGCAGATCAAAGGCACGCACTGTTCCATCAAGGGAAGCACTCAAAACCACATAACCAGTGGAAGTAAAAGTTACAGCAGTTACACCACTGGTGTGTTCTGTAAATGTGACAAAGCAAAAGCTGCTTGAAGTGTTCCACACTTTCACCTGCAAGAGAGACAAGGAAAGACTTCTTAGAATCTCCATCATCGGTTCAGAGAGACAATTAGGGTAAGGCAGCAGAAGAGCAAAGAAAAACTAGTTCTAGAACTCTGCAATAGCATAAAAAACTTTCAATATTAGCAGTAAGGAATTCTGTGGAAGTGAAGTAAACAGGTCACAGTTTAACTTTAAACTGCTAAAGACACATTTGCTACATGAAAATCTAAGACGAGATAGACAAAAAAAGAACTGAAACAAAGTTAGTTTTCAAGGAGAGCTGTAACACTTGGTGAGCATCCTGAACTTCCAAGCTTTGTGCTGCCATGGATAAGACAAGTGTCAAATTCAAAACCAACTGTGAAGCCATCACAGAAGTTACAACTGAGATGATATTTCAGTTGGGCTTTCTCCCTGAACAAAAACATTATGTATTTAGCTTTCTGCAGATTGAGACTTCTGGGGTTTGGCCAGTTTTGAACCCGAATGGGAGAACCCATGAAGTGACAGATCTTTTTCTGATGCTCAGAAAGTATGGACTGGAAATCAGCTGCTATTGTCATTCCATTTAAGTGCCAAGACACTGTGAGATTGCTCTACAAAATATCTTTAAAAAAAATAAAAAAGTACCTGTACTCATAGTATGTCATTTCACTTCAAGTCACCAGGAGAAAGTAATTTTTTTTTAACAAGGTGCTGCAACGGTGCATTTAAAAAGTTGCACTTAAATAATTTGAAATTAATTTCAAATCACAAACAATTAAGAGGGCATGAATTGGGGTGACTGAAGTTCATTCAACCCAAAGTATCATGGAACCACCATGAGTATACATGAATCAACATCTGATGAATTAGACATTTTGGTGTTTATGGTGAGTGGATCTGTAATGATTAAAAAAATCATCTGCTAAAAAAGCATAAGTGATACAATTTGCTGACACTAGTAATAATAAATCAAAATATACATGCTCTAGAAAGAAAAACAAAAACATTTAAGAAGTGATGATGGAAAATCATTATATTAAGAAAAGTATGTATCAATTACAGTAATAGAGCTTTTGACACAAAAAGGAAAGTCAAGCTGCTTACTATGTTATTAACACTTCAGTTCATATTCCAGCAATACTTCCCCACTTACTTTCCCATCCTCCCCTCCAGTCACTATGTACTGTCCATCTGGAGAATATGCCAAGGAAACCATGCTGTTGAAATGTCCCTGTTGCTTCAGCACATAGGATTCACTTTGCCATTCCCACACCAGGAGCTGACCCAAACCTGTAAGAACAGCAGAAGGATTGACCAGAATTAGGAATACAATGACCCTGCAAATGCAAGTCACAAAACACACAATTGCAAGCAATGTAAAATAAAACCCCAAAAGACTGATGCAGACAGGTTGCCCTCTGCATTTTTCAATCCTAATAAAAGCCCTTTCTCTATTATAACTTCAAGGCAACTTTCCTCAGCAACCAGGAGCTGCTACTTGGATTAATGTTCTCAATACTACAGCAGCAATGCTATCAACCAGCTGATAAATGAGTTGAAAAGAAAAGTAGGGCTGCATAAAAAGAGTATGGTCTTGGTTTCCATGCAAATCATTATGGACTGGGTGGGAACATTGGAACATCCAGGCAGGTTTGTGGTATGGGATGTGCAGCAAGTGGCAAAGAAACGAATGAAAGTATATTATAAACTACAAGGGATATGGGCTTTACCCTAACTCTGCTAGGGTTTTCATATATGAAACATGTATTTTTTCCTTCATCAACAAAATATTTTCCTGAATCACAAGAGTTCTGTGAGGAGAGACTGATTAGGGATACTTGTTTTACTCTAACTAGATAAAGAACATAAATTATTAACAAAACTTTAACATTTGGAGTCAAGATGAGTAAGAGGAATTTGGGCTTGCACACCCACCATATTCCTCATTTTTCCATGAACAGAGACCCCAAAAAATTTGACAAACCTGAACATCCAAAGGCAATCCAGTCCCCAGTGCAGTTGATGGAAATAGAAGCTATCCTTTGGTCTGAAATACTGAAGTACAAGAAATACCCAGTAAACACACTTGTGTTTTCACATCTTGTGCAATAAAACTTCAAGTCTAATGTTTATTATCTCTCTTCAAGCAAGTTGTTTGATTGCTTTACTGAACTTCTGTACCACTGTAACATCAAAAGCCTCATACAAATTCTTTTTTTTTTTTTTTTTGTTATACTCAAAACCACCAAACAGACATTACTGCCTTATTTGGAATGAAGACAGAGTATCTGCATCCCAAAGATGTGCTTGCCAGCACAGAGCACAACTCCCCACATACAAGAAAAAAAAGGTTTTTTGGACATGGAAATTCTTTAGGTGGCATCCTACAGCTATGGAAAAGAATTATGATTTTATTTTTCAACTTAAGGACAATTTACAGAAAATTTTACACATGCAGAACTTTTTTTTCTCAGCTACTGTTTTCTACAGAGAAACTGAAAACATGAATGTCCACATGGTTGAAGAAATCTTCAGCCAGTAAGCAGAAAATTCTGAGCAGTTTTCTCATTCAGACCTCGCTTTTCCATAATGACCTATGGAATGGAGTTATATGATATTAATCACATAAATTTACAATTCTGCCTTTCCAGACGTAACAGTACTAAATAGATGCTCATGTTTTAAGATTTTTGTGCTGTGTTTATTCATCCTTCACTACTGAACATGGTGTGTCCTCAGTCAAACAAACAAGAAATTCCCCCAAAAACCATACACCCCTCACCCCAAATCAAACTAGAAACAGTGACGACCCCACACCTCACCTCAAGGAGTGGATCAGATTGAAATCTGGAAGCTCGTGGAGGTGAAAGATTCCAGAGGCAAAACCAGTGACTAAAAGGTGTGTTTTCTTGTGATAGGCTGCAGCTGTCAGGTTATTAAAATCTCCCTCCTTATTGAAAAAATATCTGACATCAAAGAAATAAGAAAGTAGCAAGGTGAATGCAAAAGAAAATTATGCTGTTAGAGCTGCCAAATATTTTGATCAAGGCCTCCTATAATAAAGGTGAAAAGCAGGAGTTGCAGAAATTGCTAAATATATGCACTTTATAAAATAAACTTAAAAAATATGTACTTTACAAAGCTAGTGAAAGCTAATTCTCTTCTTTTCTCAATGTTCACAGTTGATACAGCAATCTGATAATCAGAAGTGACACCTCATCAAATGCAATGGAGGGAACTAAAAGTTAACCCTAAAGGAACTGTCCTTTTGATCATCTAATGCCCATATGGATGGTTGCCATGAACCCACTGGTCATCCTTCTGTATGTGAGTCCTCTTACGTAGTATACTTCAAATTCCTTCAGTCTGGAAGTTCACTAAGGCTAACTCAAACCTGGATTGGGGTAGGATACTTCCTTTATACCTCCTTCACAGTCGGGGAGACTGAGAACACTAAAGTTTATCAAATGTTGCTGTCACCCCCTGAAGTCAAGCAATCCCTTCTTGCAAGAAATCAAAGCCTCTAGACTTGGAGGGTACTGTAATAAAGATCTCACTACACTTCTTGAGTTTCAAACAATAACAGTACACTACATGTCAGTATTTCTTATATTATTAAAATTACACTTGTTGTTCTGAAGGTGGAAGGTATTGCCCTTCATATAATCAAGATAAGACAAACAGGTGTTCTACCAGAACTATTTAGAATGGGACCTACAGTAAATGTGTAAATCCTGGGCAGTTTTATTCTGCTTTGAACGAGTGATAACAGCTGAAAAAAAAGCCCTATATAGTAAATCCCCATGACATATGTGACTGTGGAAAACTGGAAACCACTTACTTTGCGACACGTGAATATTTAACCTTATTTCTAGTCTCCTGTTCACTTGGATTGGCTTTTCCGTGGATTTCTTCACCCTTTGGCTCTTCAAGCAACTCTTCATCATTTTGTCCTGCATCCTCTTCCTTAGCTGCATCTTTTGGGGGCATGGGCTTCAAGCCATCGAGCTCTGTGTCACACTGCCACACACAGAGAGCTGCATCCTGGCTAATTGTGTACAGCTAGAACACAAACACATGATTATTGTCCAACACCTCAGCTTTGTGCTCTACTGTTAATACAGACTTGCAGAAGGGTTAGTAAGTGTGCACTCTCTTGTTAGGATAACACATTACTTAGTCCTCTTAGAATCTGAGCTGTTTTGATCTGGAAATTTCACTTCTCCTGAGAACCGGTGATTTACTTTACGCGTTCTCAAGAATTTTTTGCAAGGACCAAAGGTAATTTGATTACCAGGTAACATTACAGCTAAATAATTTTTTCATGTTTAAAACTGTAATATTTTAGGGGAGCAATTTTCAATAGCTTACTCACATTCTAAAGTTTATTTTTTTAAATATCCATGGAACTGTAAACTCCCAATCACAGCCCACGAGTCAAGAGACATATTGCTCATGCACTTTCTAAATTCTGAGATATTGTCAAAATAGTCATCTACAGGTAAGACTGTGCTTCAACTATTTAAATATTAAAATTTAAGAATGTTGTGTGATTATACATACATCTAGACTGTTCTCTTCAAAAAAGCAGGCTACAATTACATCCTTATGCCCTCCAAGTGAGTAGTAGATCAAGTTTGCCCATCGCTCTGCTCCAAACACCCACGTAGACATGTCCTTGCTTCCTACTGCAAAACATCTAAAAAAAAATAAATAAAAAAGGCAGTTTGAATTAGAACACTGGTTTGAAAAACTTTCCACTGGGTGGTGAATGTTCTGAGCACAAAGACACCAGTCACCACTTCAAAAGTAATTTTACACACAACAGAGTTGTAAACTGAGGTTGGCGACTGCAGCAAAAGTAGAAGGGGTTAAATACATTCAAAATGTCAACCATGCTCACATTCCTAAGATACATTCCTTTCATGGATTACTAGGCAAGAATCCCTTGTAAATCCCCAATACATGCATATTTTATACTTTCTAGTCTGCCTAATTATATTTTTTAATTCAAGACAGTTTTTAAAGTTGGTACAATACTTAATAGGAAAGAAAATAGATTATAACATGCATACAAATATTAATAACATGTGCAGGTAGACAGTGCTTTAGTTTAACAACTCACTTGGAATCATCAGTCCAGTCAATACAAGTTGTTTCATCGTATGGACCATAGTAGGTTTTGTCCAGAACAAATGCATTGAATTCTCGTTTCTTCCCAGGAGCATGGTACAGGTAAGCAAGGTTGTCTTTTGTAATCACAAATTTCCTGTCATATGTGGAGGGGAAGGGGGAAGCATAATTGCACACAAAGCTGTTAAATCAAATGAACTGTTCAGTACAGACTGCAACACTACGAAATAAAATGTTAAAAAGGCTCCTGCACTATTGAAACAATAAAAAGGGATTGTTTCTGGATGAAAAATATTTTCAGATTGATATTATCCCCCAGCTTATGCACTATAAAAAGGAAAACCTTCAGTAAAAATCACTTAAGGCGAGTAGTCAAATATTTATTCTCCAATTCTCATAAAAGAAGGAAAAATTCAAACACTCAAACTAGTATATTCTATTTCAACCTCTCTTCACCTCCAAATGTTGGCCACTTCCAGAAACAAAAAACATGAGCACCCACACCTGTTACATATATCCTCTGATATGATCCTCTTGACAGCATAATTCCCCAAGGTGGAACTGTGATTCCAACTTTGAAGCAAAACCTCATTCAAGATCCCTCTAAGTCAATCCCAGTGAGGAATGTTGCTGAAGGGGGAGCTTCACACTTTTTCCTCTCACCTTTCTGATGCTTCTAACATTCATGTCACCACAATTTGGACCCATGACCACACAGTTAAAAGATAAAGGGTGTGAAAAGAAACACCAAATACAGAGAACTGCCTCTTCCAGTAGTGCAGTTGTCTTAGACCAACCCAAGTCAGCACTGAAAATGCAACCCCACAACTGCCAGCTGATTGTCCCCACTGTGGGCTCTTTCACCTCACCTACAATATAAAATGCAGTAAAGACTCACAGCAAATCTGTGTTTCTAAAAGTCCCAACACAAACAACATCTGTGACAGGCAACACTCCTCCAGTACCTGTTTCCAGGGCTTTGCTTTTCCTCTTTTCTTCCCCTCTCAACTTTGCAAATAAAATCTACCTTACACTGATTAATAAGTATCACCCCCACAATGTCTTCATAATCTCAACTAGTTTATGGGGTAATTTCTGCTGTTTTATTCTAAAGAAGCATGCACTCTTTACTTACTTGCCATCAGGGGAGAACTTGACACTGTGAACTGGCTTGTGAAAATAAAACTGATGTATCACACATTTACCAATCAAACTGACAAGCAAGGCAGCTCCCTCTGTAAGGGCAGAAAAAGAAGGGTCATGAAAATAACCAAGTTCCCAAAGAAAACATACTCCTAGCAAGGTTAGTTTCTTTCCTTAAAGGGGAGGGGGTAAAGTACCTCCTCAGAAATTTTTCAAGACAGTGTGCTTAGTATTACTAAGAAGAAAAATACAAAACTATCATACATTACCTAAATTCTGTAAAAAGTTCTTTTTAAGCTCAGTAAATAAAGAACTCTTCCCCAAAAGTTCCAACATAACGTTTAAAGCAGAGCACTTCTAACCTGTGCTAAGGTTGAATACCTAGCAACACAGATTTTCCCCTCTCAAGGCTGAATTTTTACTGCATTTTCTTATAAAACAAATGTCTCCTTTGTGAAAGTACCTTCATCAATCAGAATGGCAAGAGTTCCATCTGGAGAGAGCCCCACACACACAATATTAAGCCGTGTAGCCAAAGGAAATGTCTCACACTTGTTACTACAAAAAAAAAAAAGATAAAACGGTAAATTTGCGACAAGGATGTAGAAAGAACAGTCAGAAAGAACATCTCTATCAGTGAAATATGGTCTGATACCTATGATAAAGCTACAGAATCAACTCAGATGTAAAACTTTCATTAGCTGTCAAAATTCCACGAAAACTGACTATATGGTTGTTCTGTGCAGGACCAGGAGTTGGACTCAGTGATCCTCAGGGCTCCCTTCCAACTCAGGATATTCTATCTCAGGATTCTGTGTAAGACACAGGCTGCTGACTGGAATACCGGCATAAAGAGAATAAATCCCAACCCCGGCACACAGGAAAGGCCGATGACGGTCTAAGCTTTGCCGTATACAAGAGAGAGAGCAAAACCAGAAGCACATAAGGAAAGCACACCACTAAATCCAACGCAAATTGTTTTTTTCCCCTCTTTGCTTCTAAAACACACCTTTACATGCTTCTTACGCTATTCTCCCCACGCAACACCCCGACAGGTATTCCACTAGGCACATAACCTTTTAACGCCAAGCCGGGATATTCTGGAAGGCCGAGCATCCCGGAGAGCCTCAGCCCCACCACAGAAGGATGCGGAGCCGGCGGTGCGGGAGCATCATGGATAAGGCGGCCTCGGGTCGGGCTCCACAACCTCCTCAGGGCTTTATTCCCCCCGAAATCCCGGTGCTGGCCCTTCCCCGCCCCTCCCAGCCCTGTCGGAGGGGGCTGAGGGGGAGAGAAGCGGTGGGGGCTGGTGGGGGGGGGGTCACTCACTTCTTGAGGTCGAAGAGGGAGACCCTGTTGCCGACGGGGCTGAGGAGGGAGTTTCCATCGCGGGTGAAGCTGAGGTTCCCGCGGCGGTACACGGTGCCCAGCAGGCCGGAGAACTGCGCGGGGAGGAAGGGGAAGAGTGAGCGGGGCGGGGGAGAAGGGGAGCGGGGAGGGAGGGGGAGCAGAGGGGAAGGGGAGCGGGGGGGAAGGGGAAGGGTGAACGGGGCAGGGGAGAAGGGGAGGAGGGGAGAAGGGGAACAGGGAGGAAGGGGAACAGGGGGGAAGGGAAGCAGGGGCTGCCGAACCGCGGCCGCACTCACCCGGTAGGCGAAGCGCATGGCGGACACACGTGTGGAAGCAGCACCGAGGCCGCGGAACCGCGGCCGGGAAGGGGCGGGAGGAGGGATCGGGGATCCCGCACATGCGCCCGGGGAGGCGGCGGGGGCGGCCCGGGAAGGGGAAGTAGGAGAAGGTGTGAGGGGGATCACATCCTGCGGGTCAGGATTAAACCCTGTCGGTGTCCCTGTGGAAGGGACCACAGCGGGTCGTCTGGTCTCACTTCCCTGCTCAAGGGACACGGCACAGGATTGTGTCCGGATGGCTCTGGAGTGTCTCCAGTGAGGGAGACTCCACACCCTCCCTGGGCAGCCTGTTCCAGTGCTCGGTCGCTGCACAGGAACGGAGTTCTTCCTCACGTTTAAGTGGAAATTCCTGTGCATTAGTTTCTGCCCATTGCCCTGAGATATTGCCTGTTCTTCTCTAGGTTGGTGTGATAAACAAAGTCTCGAGTTTCTATAAGTTTCGAGTAATAATTTATTATATGGTAAGAGCAGGTAGCCGGCTGGGTGACAGAAATGGGACCAGTTTCCCAAATCTGCACACCCTTACTACAGGGTACATTTAGTATTTATCTTAGCTACTTCATGCATATTAATTATATCATATACATATACATTCTACAGGGTTTTGCTAAGTATTTAATATATGGGGTTTCTTACAGCTAAAGCTAAAAGGGTTATCTCTACAACCAGTCATAATTCATGCATTCTTGGATTTAAAGTTCTACTATATTTTATTCTTAGGACAGTAAGGAGGTTTTAGGCCTCTTGACCTTGTAAGGGTCTGTTTTATTTCTTTATGGAGGTGTAATTAAGTTTTACAATCCGTTTGTTTTATTTTGATGTAATCACCCATTTGTTTCACGAATCACAATTATTTATATATCACAGCTGGCATCCCTGAGAAGATCCATCCTCTGACAGCGTCCCTGTAAATATTTGTGCACGTTAATGAGGTCCCCTCGGTGCCCCCTTCTCCATCCACAGACCGCACCTCTCCCCCCACAGCCGCTCCTGTCCCTCCCCAGGACGGTGTTGCCGGTGTTACGACCCGGCAGGATAACTCTGGCTCTTGTTAATAAATCCCTCGGGGTCACTGCAGGAGCTGGGCCTGTTCAGCCTAGAGAAGAGAAGACTGAGAGGGGATCTCATCAACGCATAAAAACATCAAGGTGGATGTCAGAGGATGGTGCCAGACCCTTTTCAGTGGTGCCCAGGGACAGCACGAGGAGCATCGGCCATTAACTAAAACGCAAGAAGTTCCACGTCAACACGAGGTGGAATGTTTTCCCATTAAGGGTGAAGAGCACCAGAACAGGCTGCCCAGGGTGGGCACGGGTTCTCCCTCTCTTGGAGACATCTTCCAAACCCATGTGGAAGAGTTCCTGTGTCACCTGCTCCAGGGAGGAGTTGGATTGAATTGATGTCCACAGAACAACCTAATAATTCTGTGATTCTCTCACTAGAGTGAAACAACACTGAATAACCGGTGTATAAATGAGGCAAGTTTATTTTAAAGCAAATTAATTGCAGCGGAGAGGAGATGTGTGTACGGTTTGGTTATTTTCTGTAAAAGTATAAAAATACCACAAAGAAAATACATGAGGACAAGAAGGAAAGAGACAGAAAGGTTAAAAGTAGATAGTGAAAAGATATTACCACCCATGGATCCAGCGATGAGACTTGATTGTTGTAATTTCAACATCCCTTGGTCACAGTCTTGATCCTTTGGGTTCCTTGGGTTGTATACATTCAAGTGAGCGTTAGAACACCTAGATCTCTCCCCAGGGAGGAAATTCTTCATGTCTGATGCAATCAGCATTGCAGACACCTTCTTCTTATGGAGAGCTCTTGAAAAGTGTCAAGAGGTGCTTTGGGGTCCTTGGTGGTCTTGATCCCCTTCTCTTGGCTTTGCCCACTCCTTGACCCCAGTTCTGCACCTGCACTGTATGTTGTGTGGTCACCAAGGATGTGAACAGGAAAACTGGCACTGCTGCTCTACCTTCATACAGCCCCACATCCTGTTCTAACTTGCCTGCTTGAATGATCATCTCTGTTTGAGGCATAACAATCCATTAACTCCATACTTCTATAGCTGGGCCCACAGCTCCCAGACGGGACAGGATCCAGGGAGTGAAGTAGGAGCAGGATAATCACTTCCAGTGGGATGTGCCTGTCTGTGTGTTTTGCTGGGGCAGCGGGGCAGACACACAGACAGCCAGGAGCTAACAAGCTTTAAGGATGTAGTAGATCAAAATGCTGATGTATGTCTGTGTATACGTTGCCAACTTGGCAAAGGATTCAAGGTTCATATATCCTATAGCTGAACTATCTTCATTATAATACTAAAAATCACACCCACAGGGTAACAAGACCCTGCCCAGGTAAAGACTCTTTCCCTGAGCATGTATAGAAGTTAGCTGGGAGTACATAACCTGTATGGAAATTACTAACCCTTTGTAATAGAGGGTTACTGACACTGAACTTCTGTGTATAAATAATGGTGCAGAAAGTCCAGAGGGACGTGCTTGATTTGTGGAATACCACAGAGCACCCAGGCTTGTGCAACCTCTGAAATAAATAAATAATCAATGTCTCTCTCCAGGGTGTAATTATTGGCTTGTTGCACACAGGGTCATGAATCTGATTTTTGCAGACAACAGTAGCTTTGGCTAAAATTGGTGAAACAATCACTCCTTCCAACAAAACAGAAGTCAGAGCAGCAGAGAAGTTGATTTCTTTTTAAAACATGTATATTTAGAACTGTAACGCTTACAATTTCATTAAACAATCTTAGTACAATGTGTTTAATCTAACAGTATATTACAGAACAATGTGAAAAATGATTTAATAGCAAACCATGAAAATGGAATTAATAATACCTGCAGTGTCAAAGTCACTAACTTGTTACCTTTTCCAGTCAAGGAATCCCAGCAGTCATTCGCACTAAATGATGCTTTGGGTTTTATCCAGAATAAAATGGTATGATTTCCACAGAGAAAGGGCATTCCTTCACAGAAAGAAGATGCATAATAAGAACATTTTCAGCTAGCAGGTCTACTTTATACATCTATTTAGACTTCTTTTTTTTTTAAATAAAAAATAATAATTAAAAAAAAATTGTTTAGACCAGTGCAGGGTGCCTGTTCATTTTTTCAACTTAATTGCTGTTCTTTTTGGAAAGAGGGTTTGTTTTTTATTTCCCCTTTATAATTTAGCAGAAGCTGAGTTTAGAAAAAAATAATAACAATGAATTTGTCTAACAAGCAGCTCCTCACTTTAGTTTTACTGACAAGTATTTGACATGGGACAGTTTCCTCTGTGGAGTCTGTTGACAACGCACCATTATAGATCTGCAAGTAGAAAAGGTCATTCTCACATTAAATGCACAAGTTTCAGTATCAGAAGCAGGACATCAGAAGTTGTAATTTTTCCAGTCACAGGTGGATTTGCAACATTCACAAAAATTACACTTTTTTTTTTTTTTTACATTTTTTGTATTTACATTTCAGATATAAATAATGAAATTCTTTAAGTTACATGTTTTAACTTTGCTTCACGATTATTCTACATCTGCAAGCTTTCCTATATCAAACCAACCTCTTTCTTTCATCATGAATGCAGAAGTCTGGCCTCTAATCAGTAATAATTACACTAAGCCTTTATGACGAAAGGTTGACTGTTCAAGTATCACATCATACTGAAATTTTTGCCCCAATTTAAAAACTGAGGCAGCACACGAAGCCACTTGGAAATGGTAGTAAAAGAAATTAACCTGGGAACTCAATAAGCCAAATAATTTATTATTAAATTCTATCAATATCTTTCTTTGGTAAGAAATATGCAAGAGGATGACCCAGCCCCCACCCCAAAAAAAAAAAATCATATAATATGTGACATCACAGTGTCTACTCTGTGAAGGAGAAAGCCTCAGAAAATTAAGGAATTTTGTTCAGTTAAGATTGTTTATAGCAGTAGCTCTTCCATGCATCTAAGTATGGAAATGATGGAAGTTTAATATAAAATTGCAATGGCAGGAATTAACAATGATAAAACAAACAAACAAACTAAAACCAAACCAGTAAAGCAACTGTCACACCAGTGAATGTGCTGTTGGATGCTCTGTTATGTTTCTGGCACAAGTGTGGAAAAGCCTGTAAATTATTACATAAAAATTCAAGATTTGGATAATTATCCAACTCTACATTCTAAAATATGTAGGAAGCATGAAACAAATCTCTCAGCTGCCCGACAAAAAAAAAAAAAAAAAATAAAGAAGTGGTCCAAATACTTGGATTTTTTGCTTTTGTTGCCCTGTGTTTTGATGCAGGATGTGACTGAAGGGAGAAAACCCAATAGCTTACACAAAACATACTAAAGTGGCAATATAAACTAGCTGACACAAGCTTCACTGTACATTTAAATTGATACAATTGTCTGGTGCTTCCATGGCCAGTACACGTCGAGTGCCATAGGTCTCCTTAGAGTTAATGTTACAACGAAGACTAAATCAGGTCATTTATCCTTTAAAGTGCTTTCATATCCAGTTTCTAATGGGGTTTTTGTGTTCCTTGTTTTCCATACCGAGTTGTCACGTGACATTGACTTCCAGAACGTGGTCGTCCTTGCTGGGAATGACAAGGATTTGCATTCCCGTGCTGCTGTTGAAGACCTGCCCCGGAGAGAAGGCTTGGAGCCGGGGCATCGGCAAACCCTTGTGCTCCCCGCTGGCTGTGGAATGCAGGCTGCCTCTGCTCCTGATGCTGCTGCTGTCAGCCTGGTCATCCACGTTCTTGTCCACAGACAGGCTGTCATTTTCAATCCAGCTATCTGTTTAAAATAAAAAAAAACCACAGTTTTGTTCTACGGACGGATTAAACAACTTAAAGGATAATTTCAGAGCTCAGGCACAGAGTCAGTTTACCACCTCTTCAGTTACTGAGCATCTCTGCTGAGGTAACAGTCTGTGCACACTTTTAGGCCAGCACCAGATGTAACAGTGAATTATACTGGTTTATAAGGAAAATTTCAGTAGCATTACTTCACATTTGTCACAGGCCAGAAGGGTGCACACTGGCAGTTCCTGTATCCAGCTGATACATGTGGCTTGCACAAGTGAATTCTCACTAAGCTCTGGGATTACTTCACAGTACAGGTAAATACTCTGAATGGCTGTGGCAATTTAAACTCTTCATCTAATCTGGTCTACTGCCACAAATTTTCAGCAGTTCTTTTGTTTTGTACTTAATCCCTTAAAAAACTGGGAAAAAATTTCAAAGCTAATGAAGACACACTAGATGTCCAATTTACAGGAAATGAAACTGCAGGATTAGAGGGTTATCGAATAGTTTTCACTTGATTATAAATCAAGGAACAGACAACTTCCATGACAGTGACAACTACTTTTCAAACTAATCTTTAAAGGAAATGTAAGAAAACAATGCATTTATTATTCCTCCTCACAGACTGAGGTGGCAACCCAAATTCAAAGTTCCATTAGAGCAACATTTTATAAGTTTTTTCGAATGAGAACTGTTAGTGAGGGTCAGTAACACAGACATCTATGAGTACCTGGCCAACATATTTCTTGCCTTGCTTTTCTCTTTACACAACAACACAGCAGAAGCAGAGTAATTTCTGTAAGTAGCCACATAGTGAAGAGAGCCTTACCAGCATCAAGTTGCATGGAGTGAGCAGAATGGTGAGGGAGGTATTTGAACAATCTGACATCAGGGAAAGGCAGATTTCCAGCAAACAGCGGCATCACTTCCATGTGGACTTTGTGAGTTGCTCGAGGTGCTACAGGCATAGATATCACTCCAGAACTTTTTCCACAGACTGCCCAGTTACTACTGTTGTCAACAACTGCAAGAATTAAGAGCGAACACTATAAAGATCTTCTGTGAAAAATGGAGAGCCCTTACAATAATTTCTTTCAGCATTTTAGCAACATCTAAAAGCCCACCAGCTTTTATGTGTGAAGAGCTGTGCAAGGTAACAAAACAGCTCTACACAAAAGGGACTATAGTTGAGCCCCAAGCAAGTATTCATCCATTCTGAAGAGCATTTATATTCCACTAGAGGACAGATTAAAGAGAAAAAATAAAATATTCTCAGTCTAGCAAAATGCAAAATGCAAACTGCTTCACCGAGCAGCCGCACCCACAATACAAGAACATCTGCCAGATAAAGTTTGGCAGATGCCATTCTCAAGAAAAGAGTACTGGGGAATTTTCAAGAAAAATAGTCTTACCTTCATACATAAGTTTTGTTGTGCAATATCCATCTGATTCCGTTAATGCTTCATCTCTGTCAACCTCTGAGAGGTCAACAAGTCGGGTGATCGACACCTCTAAAGAGCAGAGGGAGCCTGTTTTACAGTACTCTGCCCCCAGTGGTGGGAAAATCTCACTTTTCACATGATACAGTGTCTGTCAGGAAGAAAACAGTGCTGTTGTCAAGAAAAAAGGGATGTTTTACTTGTGTTTAAATTGAACTGGACAACTGATACAATACAAAATTAACTTTACATTTAACAGCCATATCCTGTTAGATCTTTTTAATGCAAGAATCAGTTACAAGTAAGGTTCACTTCATTATCTTGCTCAGTTTACAAAAATCGTAGAACATGGAATCCTAGAACAGTTTGGGTTGGAAGGGACCTTTAAGACCATGTAGTTCCAACCTCCTGCCACAGGCAGGGACACCTTCCACTAGATCAGGTAATCAAACCAAATTTGATTCAATCTGTTTTTGATACCAGCAGCTGAGCACACCATTTTTTCCTTCACTTTTGTGCTTTAACTCAGCCTTTCAATGTTCCTAAATGGACACTAATCTTACTATTTAAAATTTTTTTATTAGTTTCTTAGCACCTCCCTTTACAGGAAGAGTAATTCTGAGTAATACAGGAGAACTACTTCAACCCTCTTACCCTCACAGTCCCCCAAATAACAGTGCCCACATCAAAGAACTAATTTCCAATTCCTACAAAATTAAATTTCTACCAAAACCCCCACTGTTTAGCACAGCTAGTTCTCTTTAAAAACTCCAGAAAGGTGCTGATACAGGTGCCAACAAATGCTTGTTACATGCCAGCAGGTAAAAAGACACCTAAAATATTGTTCCAATGCCAGTTTGCAATAAGCAGGTAGGAAATGCAGCAACACTGAAGACAGACAAAAGGATTTAACCCAGTGAAAGTCTTCTCATGATGCTAATTTTTGCCCAATCATCACAAAGGGTAACACTGAATTTAGAGATGACATTAAATAATGTTGATATAAGCTCCTATTAATGGAAATTTATCCAGCCTATAAGCTTCCTAGCTGATCAAAGGAATAATAAGTTCGTCCATAAGGGAAAAGGAGAAACATTTAAGATAATGGCCTAGAAAACCTTAAATATTTCATTAGAGGAGCTCATCACAAGCACTACAAAAACCAACTCAGATGCCTTCAATAGCACAGATTTTTTGGAAATTGCAATTTACTTTGGAGAGCACAGTCTTAAGATAGCAGGGAAAAAGCAGCTCAGTAATCTACAGAGAGTCTTCATGGCTCAAATCCAGAAAGATGAAAACATCAAAAAAATTAAACAAGACCAAGAGCAAGTGTTATGGCCCCAACCACATTCTTGTGGCAAGGATATGATTCCACTATATCATACCAGGCTGCAGATGTACCATTCACAAACTGGTTTTCCAATGATTCTAAGCAAGTATTAATCTCATGATGTAAACAGAACTTTCCTAATATATTTCTTGACTTTCCCTTTCCATACATTAGGAAACCCCTTTCAGTTAAGATGTGCCATACTCACAAAAAAATTTTCCACTTGGAATTCATAAGTGAACGGCTTCAGGGTAAGAGACTGTTCTTCAGAGGTAGCTGGACAAAAGCTGACTGAAAACAGGCACTGCAAGGAGAGAGGAAGCTCTTTTGTCCACTTCAATTCCCATACAAAGAATATTGATTGCTTACTGTATATGACCTGAAAGAAAATGTTTAAAGTGTTAGCTCCTTCCTTCCTCTGGAAAACAAATGGAAATGCACATATATATGTTAGTCTGTTCTGGCATTAATATAGTTTATAAAATTAAATTAAGTAAATAATTAGGGAAATATGCAACCAAAATAACTAGTAGTGATTTTTTTTTCCACAACGCACATCTGTTTAAAAGGAGGGATTTCACTGTCAGAATCAAGTGTTTCAAAAGGGAACACTTCACATTGAAACAAATATTTTAATCAAAAGTCAAATTTAATAAATTTATTAATATGTCCTTATATACTTTTCCTAGGCACCAAGAATGACCGAGTTAATATGTTCAGACAAGGCTGAAAGAAACTTCAAGGCTGCCCAAGAAGGTTGTGGATGCCCCATCCTGGAGGTGCTCAAGGCCAAGCTGAATGGGGCTCTGAGCAACCTGATCTAGTGGGAGGTGTCCCTGCCCATGGCAGGACATTGGAACAAAATGATCTTTAAGGTCCCTTCCAACCCAAACCATTCTGGGATTCTGTGACAAGGAACTCTTCTGCAACTCAACTAGTTTACAGCTGTATTTAACTGGAAAACTGTGTCCACCTGATTTTTTTGCCTAAAACCTAATGACAAACTGCAGCCATAAGATGAATACATTAAATGTCAATGGTGATATTACATTTGTATAGCTGTTGTTCAAGCAGGTATATAGTGCTTTGCATGAGATGAACAAGTTTGAAAACTTATCTAATAATCTTGGCAAGTTTTAGAATTATTCTGAGATCTACAGGTGTCAATGCTGTCCAAAGCATCCTTAAAAATCAATCTACTCAGAGAACTACAAAGGTCTGACCTAACTCAGCTATCAGTCTTAATTATTACAAAATCTACGTGCAAAAGTAGTGCTAACAATTTCACTAAAAGGAACTTTCATCTACTTGTCCTGCCAATGAGCTCATAAACCACCAAGTGAACTTTACCTGTTGAGATGCAGGGTTGAGAGGTACCAGCTGCAAATCTCTACAGTCAGCAGAATTTTTTAGGCTGTAGTCTGAAAGCTGGAAACAGAGTTCTGACAAATTCTGAACACAGACTTGCACATATTTCCTGAAAAATGTGACACAGTTTGTTCAATGAAAGCTGAACCGTTACATTGAGAGAGTCCATGTCCATAAAACAAGGCTGTAAAACACCCTCTTTCACAATAAACAAAAACAGATAACTACACAGAAACAGCTTAGCTTGGTTCAGCTTGTGGTCTTATTTCCAAAACAGCTGAAACCACAGATTTGTTTTACTGTCATGAAAGAACACTAGAGGAAATGCACATGCTTCCAGTGGGAAGACAATAAAAGCTCAACTTAAATATATTAAAAAAAAAAAAAAAAAAGGCTGCTATAAATATTACTTATGAAACTCCAGCTCCATATTTTATAAGAAGAAAGAAACAATAAATACTTAATGAGTACATTACCGTTTGCCAGCTGACAATAAGGAATGCTTGGCATTAAAAGGGATGCAGAATGTTAATGCAATAATAGTGGAGTAAATCGACCAAGGACAATCAATGGTCACCTAAAGAAAAAAAAGGGAACAAAGTTCTTATCCATAATGGTATTTGGCATAAAGATTTTGCTTTTCTTCTCCTTTCTAAGCAAAACTTTTCTGACAAAGTGTCTACATCTAATGCATCCAGAATGGGAAGAAGAAACAAACAAACAAACAAACAAATCAGTATGTTAAAAACTAATCTGAGAAAATATTAGGGGTTTGTTTGCCTGTGAGTGGGATATGAAATATCAAAGGAGCTTTTCCTACAGAAACTCACATACCCAGTTCTGAAGACTTAAAATAAAGGAAGGGGGACTAGAAGAAAGAAGAGGTAAAAGGACACAAACAGTACCACTAGCATCTTGATAACCTGGTAAAGGTCAGTGTCAAATAAATTGCTGTAAGATCTATTACTTACATGTCTTTTTAATACTTTAATATATTAAATTCAAGCTCAAAATATTTTAAAAATATTTAACATATATATCTTCTAATTTGAAGCAGCATGTTTGACTGAAGAATTTCTCCTGAACTGAATGCTGCCATTCTTCCAACTGTAAAGCATATACATTTAACAACATATTTTTATATGCTGAAAAAACCCCAAATTTTGTCACATCACGTTTTAGCAACGCTGGTGTGTAGCTATTCCTTTCTACCCAGCTCCTCACACACAAGGATGGTCAATTTTAACAGGGAGTAACACTGTGAAAGGTGATGGTTTCAAGATCATTTTGCTGTCAGTTGAACAGTTTATTTCCGTGCTACTTATTTTATTCACCCTTCATAATAAAAATTAAGAGGAAAAGCTACCTCCAACTAAATAATGTGACACTACAGCGTTCAGTGCCTCAGCAAGGCATACAGATTCTTTGCAAGTGGAAGAAATACATTTCCCATGAATCAGAAGTGGGAATTTAAAGACCACCACAACACCTTTTACAAAGCCACAGGTATCCTTCATGCTATATAAACTCTGAGTGTTAGAACATTAAAGCTCAGATTGCTAGCTAGGGGAACAGTTGGCAATATATTAAACATAGTGTATCTTTCTGCTTATGTTTACAATTTCTTTATATTTATAACATTTGCTATGATTTTTTGCATGTACATCTTTTAAGGGAAGATAAGTTCCAGACAAGCAGTTCCCCATCACCACCACTTCTATTTTGTGAAGTGCTTACCCCTGTGATCCAATAAATTTCAAAATAAAAATGTTAAACTACATCTTACTTTTTGGTCAACAGTAGCCATGCAGTTGTCTCGTTTCTGCTTCTCTTTGTTTTTTCTGTGATTTTCTTTATTTACAGTATTTTCTTTCTCCACTGCAGATTCCGTGGCCGATGGCAAATACATGACTTCTAGTTCAAATTCAATCACATGATATGCAGGAGCCACTGGCAAACTGATGCTTGTGATCTTCTCAGAAGACTGAATCCTTAATGAGGATTCTGAGATCTTTTCTATAATTGTGTAGTGGGAGAAAACAGAAATAATAGAAAAAGATGTGGTGCCATAACCACTTCCTAGCAAGACCCCCACCTTTGCAAAAACAGCAATGTGCAACCATGTTGTAAAACTCCATAGTAACCTCTTCAAATGATATCTATATATTTATATCTGTAATCTGCACATCTTAAATATAACTGCTATTCACAACTTTACAGGAGTAACACACTATCCTTTTTAAACAGCCAGAAGGTAACCATGTTCCATGTAGTCCCTTTAATGCTCCAGCAAGAACTAAGAGGACAAATTGATAACAAACTTCAAACCAGCTAAAGAGCTACTTTATGCCATCATATGACATTTACTGAAGTTTTAACGAAGTCCTGCACCTCCTTGGTCTCATAATTTCACTTATAGCAAACTTGCAACTTATTGAACACACACAGGCATCAGCATTTTTGGTCATCATCAGCAGTTTCACCATGCCTTCTGCATTTCATCCATGAAAGTAAAATTGTCCAGCTATGTTTGCTGAAAAGTTCATACTACTACTTTGAGGGTGAAAACTTAAGGCCTTTCTTGCGCTGAAGCACTCAGCTGCAAGTCCCTAAAACTGTCCTCAATAATGACTATTGAAAAAGACAGTGTCAGTGTTCTCAATACTGTAATAAGCACAGGTTTACTTCAGGATTTTCAGGCTTTTAAGAGTTGTCAATTTTTCCTTCCTTGCTTACCCCTGGTGTTGGAATAGATCACTGCCTTGCTCTCGGGGTGGTACAGGATGGGCATGGCGTCCGCGTTGCTGAGCTGCAAAGTGTCCCCGCTCTTCATGGTGTAGTGACCAGTGGTCACTGTGAACTTCACCTTCTGGGGAATGCCAGCCAAGAGGCTGTCTGGAGCAGAAAGCAGAAACTGTTAGCAGATTCCAGCAGATGGTTACAATGCACTGCTAAGGCTCACTAGCAGACCATTCATCCCACATCAGGATAACTCACAAGTGAGGGGTTTTGGTGTTACACATCACATTAAACCCAGCTCAGATGCCTCTTGTGGGGAAAACAGTGGTTAAACTTGAGTGGCCAAACCCACTGTATCTTGGATGGCTTAGAAGAGCTGGCTCACATCCTGTGTAGCTCTGGCAGCACAGAATTCAGTGAAATACAATAACCCCAAAGAATTCAGTAAACATTTTAAGTTCTCCAGGTTGTAGACAGCTTTGTGTTTTTGCACCTGTGATGCCAGTCACACTCACATGTTATATTTACATAATCAACCTAACAAGAATGCCAGAATGCACAAAGGATCACAACTATCAGTTTCACAGGGCTAGGTATTTTGATTAATGCCCAAATGTCCTTCCATCACCCACACACTGCAAACCCTGTAACTGGAATGACAGCACAAAATGCATATTAACTCCTCAGCTGCCACACTTAATAGCCTGAAAACACAATCACTATTAACTTCCATTTATAAACTTTGATAAACTCTACAGCAAGTAATGTTCTGCTGTCCCTGAAAGCAATGGATGTATTTAGTATTCATTTTAAAAAAGTTTTTATTATCATCTCTAGTAGAGAATACCAGTTCTTACGTATTTCTTGTAAATACCAAAGGGATTGCAGACTCACATTAGGAGGAATTTATTCACAGAAAGGGTGATCAGACATTGGAATGGGCTGCCCAGAGAGGTGTTACCATCCCTGGAGGTGTTTAAGGAAAGACTGGATGTGGCACTTAGTGCCATGGTCTGGCTGACAAGGTGGTGTTCAGCCATAGGTTGGATAATCATCTCAGAGGTCTTTTCCAACCTAATTGACCCTTTGATCACAAACCAACCAAATAATGAGCTCAGTAAAAATATTTAAATATTTAAAAATTTAAATATTCACTTCTAGCCAGTGTGGCAGCTCAAATCACACCTGATATTTAAGTGGCACAACGTGTTCAAATTTATGTTCATCAGTGACACTGCATGTCCAGAACCAAGCACTGGAATGAGTTGTTGAAAATGAGCCATTATTGACAGGGCACGACTAATGGATAATTTGAAAAGCAAGAATATATTTTACACTCGAAACTAAGAGCAGGGAAAAATCTGAGTAATACTCAGGCCAGAAAACACTTTAGTCCCACAGGAGGGCAACAGGAATCATCAAAACAACTCCAGCACAGCAGCTGTACCTACCAGTCATGGGCTCCACTTTCAGCTGGGGCTCCTGGGAATACACGTCGTACTGCACAATCGGGTAAATGTGCAGGAGGACAAACTGTACTTTTCCCACTGAAGTGCACAGCTGCCTGAGTGTGTATGTCCCAGGTTCTTTGGCCTTGGAAGAAAACATTGCAATGGATTTTTTTCAGTTCAGGAAATGCTTCTAGAACAAGCCCTCTCCCAAAGAACAGCTCATGTTTACCAGGTGCTTTGAATTTGTAAAGTAACATGGCAGATTTGTTTTTCTGAGTAAATGAGAAGATTTTCACAAAGGAGCACCTTTTGCCCCATTAAGATACAAGCTCGAGAGTGCTTGCTAATTCAAGAAAAAACAACATTAACTAAAAAGTACTGATAATCAGAAAAACTAACATAGCAGCTCTGCTGTCAATTAGTTATTTTGGGGTGCATTTTGTCTTGTTTCTTGGTTGGTTCCCCCTCCTCCCCCCCCAGGTGCAACACATACATGAAAAAATAATTATATTATGAAGTACTTCTATGATACCTGTCCTTATTTGGCTAATTCATAAAAAAGAATTGTAAAATCCTACAGTTTTTATATAAGGCACACCTTTCAGCTCAAGCTAATGATTTCATACATTCCCCTGAGTGGAAGTTCACAAAAAGTAGTACCTACATTTTTAATTCAAAACTGTTCCCTTACCCTGAAAAATGGGATTCAGGATGGTTTTTTATAATATAAAAAGCACATCTGTAACATCTGCTAGTACATTTATTCTTGATTCTATTTGCTCTTAGCTACTACTGCTAGGGAATGGGAAGTGTTTTCTTTTTTCATGAGCCACTTTACCAAGTGTAATATGTAAATACCAATGCTGGGTATAATTAAATCTAAATAATAAGTCTAGAAGTTAAAGAGAAAAGCTCTAACAACTTAACATTCAAACCTCACACAGTTATTTACATAGCAAATCCTGACTGAAATTCAGTATTATGCATTTTGACATTAAAGCCAATACATTTTGGCCCTTGAACACTTTATAAACAGAAAAGCATGAGTGAAGTCTTTCATGAGATATACACATACTTTAAATCTTACCATGGGGTGGGAATATTGGTCTAAAAAATTCAGACAGTGCCTTCTGATCTCTTTAAAAGCTTGAAAAAAAAATACTGGAAGACTGCTATAAGCATAAATAATGCTGACCATCAGTCTAAGATCTACAGAAAGAATCAAACTCCCTCTGCAACACAGAAGCACAGTCATTCATTCCTGTTTCTGCAGAAGTAGTGCAGTTAAGCATTACTGTAAGAAAATTTAGAAAACAAGCTGTCAGCAGCTTCTATCCTCTGGCCAGCTATGTAATCCAGTAGAAGTGACACAGTATATTACTACAGTGACAATGGATTTTCAGTAAATATTTTGTGAATACTGCAGCTCAGATCTAGAGAAGGTTTCATCATGTTATCTAGTAACACACTGTTGAAATTATAACGTGCTCAGATTTTCCCTTTGAGGACAGGTAAGTCATGCTTTAAATAACCGTGTTGCAGGATTCACCCTGAGCAGTCTTCCCATGCAAAGGTCTTTTCTTCAACAGAAGGTGGGGAAAATAGGAAGTTTTAAGTGTAAGGCTGTCCACCTTCCAGTAGCCACCAGATGCATGGCAGAGCCAGACAAATTTAAAGCTGAGCTCTGTCTAGCTTTTCATCCATATCTCTTCTCCTCTTGTTTCAGATCCCACTAAGCCACAAAGCCTGCTCAGAAAAGTCTCTAACAGCTTTCTTCTAGTAATGCTCCTTCATCCGAAATCCTGTTCTACAGGCATGTTAATTTGTTTTACAGAAAACTACATTTCCAGCCACCGGGGCCTCTGACATGTCCAGATCCCATTAACTTGTCCCAATCCTTTGAAAGGTTGAGAAACCTAAAAAATTTAGGTCACTAGGAAGTTCAAATGACATTATTGCCATTCCACATTGTATCATGAGGGACTTGAGCTCAGCTTCCACCTTGAGATACCTGCTACTGCTTTATGCCCCAGTGCTGGGGGAATGGAAAGGCAGAGTATGTGAGCCTATTGAAAGCTTCACCCTAAACAAAGTTCTATGACAAGATAGAAATTTTAAAAAAAAAAAGAAAAAAGAAAAAAAAAAGGATAAGTTAAAATCTCAGGTGTGGAGCACCTAAATATGCTAAAAATGCTGAAGAAATCTCCTGTCCAGCTCTGTCTAGTTATCAGTTTCTAGGCATCAGGAGTGAATATGTAGACTCTTATTTCGAAATTTGTTTATAAAAGGACAAAAATGGGACCACAGTTAATTTAAACCAATTAGAAAATGCCAAAGCCAGCAGGCATGTAGCATGTGCAAAACACTTTCTCTCTTCACAGCATCCATACTCAACCCAATACAGAGGCTTGATAATGCTCAGAAAATGAAGCAGCTATGAAAAACCTGTCACATTCCTCACTGGCCCATCTCTTGTTAATCACTGATGCTGCACTGAATTTCTCAGTGTTTTCCCACTCAAATTTTCCCTAAACTGATGTTCACTACTGTAGCACTGAGCTCTACAAAATACTTCCCTATGAAGGGTTACAGAGGTGGGCAGGGAAAGTAAAGAAACCCAAAGAAGAGAGCAAGATGATAATTGAGGCCAGAAGCCCCCACTCCTGGAATGCCAAACGAATGGTGAAGTCTCACTTTTGAAAATGCTTGGCATCTCACTTCCTAGGACTAAGTCAGCAGGTAAATGCCTTTCCCATTTCATTAAAACAAGCAAACAAACCACAAAGTGCAAGGCCACAAAGGAGGGGAAGTTAAAAAAAAAATAAATAAATCAAAACCACAAAAACAAGCAAACAAACCAACCCACCACCACAAGCACCAGGACTGGTACTCCGGGCCCACCAATTTCCAATTTACTGTGCACGTGGCAGTAATGCAACGTGAACAGAAGTGATAAGCACTGCTGTCCTTAAATATTCCAGCAATTACTGGGAGTACTCAGCTTGCTGGGGGAAGAATGGGAGGAAACAAGGATTACTCCAAGTATTAAGCTGACTCAGAGTGTATGTGTAAATTGGAAATGGAGGAAGTTTCATATCCAACACTATATGCAGAAGTAGGACTGTAATCTAATTTCTGAGGGTGGCATTTAGAGTGGTAACACTCTATTTTCACATTTGTTCATGCCAATTTAGTCTTCCTATATCAGAGAATCCATATGTTCTTGTCTTCTCCTTTCCTATGTGAATAAGATGACTAATGGGGGAAATTTTAATTCTAACATCTAAATTCAAACATTTGTAGCTGAGCTTAACTTTGTCACACTTTTTGCAGGCAAGTTTATCACATCTATCAAGTGAAAAAGTATTCTGCCACCCTCTGCAGTGAAGAACAGGCTATCAACCAAATTTAACCACACAATCACTTATTAAAGGGCTAGAAAAAGGACTTCCATCAAAATTTTTAGACATTATTCTGAATGAGCTCCACAGTGCAGGCAGACCTCATGAGCAGTACATACATTATATTGTACAGGAATTTATCAGTTTAATTTTTGGCAGCAATAATCGAGATGTTTAAGTTCTGGAAGGCTGACTCAAACTATTTCAAATAGAAGAGTCATCTGTAAATTTCAGCAAAAACACAATAGAATCCTTTCAAGGGATTCTGTGGAATGAAGGTGTAGAACAACAAAAGGAAAGCCATAAGGGGAATGGATCATCCAAGTGCAACAGGAAGCAAGACAGGTACCACCTGCCAGCTCTAAGCTATTCCTCAGCCAGCATTTTTAGTTCTTCTTTCACGAGTGCTACCTTCACCAAACTATAAAAACATACCTGAATACTGAATGTTATTTTGTTGTCCCCTGGTTCCAGTATTAAGTTGCTGCATTTCAACACGTGAGCCCCATCTTCCAAAGTCACCCCTGAGGGCATGTCCAGCGAGCTGCTGCTCTCTTGCCTTCGCAGGAGCATGTGCACGTTTTTGCAGATAATTCCTGCCGTGTTCAAAGAGTTGTCTGAGGGACTCCTTTCATACATTTCATAAAGCTCCAGTGCTGGCAAGTTGTTTCTTGACAAAGGAAAGCCTGCAATTTCATTTGGAAAGCTGATAACGCCGTTGGAAGTTTTGTGCTTCGTGAGCCACTCAGCCGTTTTCCTGTAACTGTTTTTTTCAATGCTGAAGTGAACGTGGATGGCAATCTGATCCACTCGGACAGGGATGGGCATCTGGCTCAGCAAAGTCAACTCAATGGACAACTTTCCACCCACGTGGACAACAGCATTTGGAGGGTCAAAATGTAGAGTTTTCAGTTGTGCGAAGGAGTGCATAGGCAATATAACCTTCTGACCTGGACAGACAAAAAAAAAAGGAATGTTATTATTCTGCAGTGCTGCTGGAGCTCAGCAAATCTTTTCTCTTAAAAAATTTAACCCCTAGAATTAAGTGGATCGACATTTCCCAGTGAATCATTTCACAGCAAATCAATGCTTTAGTATTTTTTATCTTGCATGAGACTTAAAGGTGCTGAGATTTGTTTTCTAACAGTTACTTACACTACAGCTTCAGCTGTTAAAAAGAACTAAATTAAGAGAGATTGTCCAAGCAGAAGTTGAACATTTCACTACTATGGAAAGTGTTCTAGATGAACAGGGTAGCATAAAGTGACAAACTTCCCAGAGCATAAAAATCAAGACCAAGTATAAGTTTAAGAAACTATTAATTGGGCTGGTGCCTTGAGCCAGCAGCTTTACCACACAAGGAGTTTTCATTCTCTTTTCTATGTTCCAAAATCAACATTAAGGCAGTACCAAACCTTTATTAAGAAGCAAGTCTAAAAGAACATATTACGTGTGGTAAATGTCTGCATAAAAATGAACAGTCTTTATATCTAGAGGAGGAATTCCATATGAATTTGGATTATGATTAATATCTGACAAGATAATACTGAAGCAGCATGAAGAATAAAGAGAAGATGGACAAAGTAATAAGCTGCAAGTGGATGGGTACAGATCTAACATCAAAATCCCAGAGGTATCATCACAGAGCTGCCACCTGCATGCCAGCAATGAGAGAGAAATGTAAGTCAGCAACTGAAATAACCCAACATATAATAAATTAAGAGCTGTCAAATCAGAAAAACAAGACTGAAGGAAAACAAAGACTTTGTAGTACTCAGGATGAAAATGTTAATTACTCGTTCATCTTTGACTACTCTTAATTACCACAGTTTTGTAAATGTTTTGGAGATGACATGTAAATAACCACGTTGGTTCAGAAGTTATACACAAGGTAATGAACCCAGTCAGAAAAAGACTCCCAGTCTACTTTCAGGGAACAATCAGATCAGTGCAGCTTAAGTTTTAAGTATTTAAGAAGCAGACTTACCTTGGTTCTCTACTTGCTGATTGGCAAAATCTAGTATTTCTTGGCAAAAGCTTTTACGTTCATCTTCTGTTAAGTGATTATCACCAGCTAATAGGCTGCTTGTTTGAAGATAACTAACAAAGTTAAGGAAACATGAGGTACAAACCTACAACAACGACAAATTTGACTGAAAACAAGACAATTCAAGTACTGCTTTTCTAATCTTTAAAGACAAGACCTGATGTTATCATCACCAAACTCTTCCACTAGGAGAGAATCAATGGAAGATTTACTATCATCTGAGAGCATTGCAGAATCTCAATATTACGTTTGCAGACCTACTAAAAATATGATCCATTATTAACCTGAGCAATCTTCTCCCATCTAAAACGATTAGTGAGCATAGAAAATTCATTATTTGACTATTATAAATGCTGCATGCAAGTTAAAGACCCAGTGACGTGCATTACACTGCCCAACACTTAGCACTAAATAACCTGAGTATTGGATTTTATTCCAGTTTACTTGGCTGAGAATCTGCCAGCTGTTATAGCATCACTTACCATAACTAGGTCGTGAGACATTCTTTAAAATTTTAAGTGCCAGGGATACAAATGATCACTTAAATATTTAGCTAAGAATGCAATATTACTGGCTCAGATTCTTTAAGAGCATTTGCACCGAAGCAGAAAAATTTAAGAGTGTTTAAAAGTGATGTAACAATTTGCAAAGGAGGCCGATATGTATAATGTCTGTCTAGTTCTAAAAACACCCAAACAAACAAAAACTCAGCACAACAGAACAAACCCCAAAATACACTCTGTGGTATCTGCTGAGCTAAAGACAAATTTGACAACTCTCTAGAGCCTAGAGTTTAAAACAGAGAGCAGCAGCCACATGCAAAAAGTGTTAAGTGAACCAGACATTAAAAAAGTAAAAATGAAAAAGTAAATAACCCAACTGTCCCCCAATGAACAGCAACAATAGAAACAAGAAACAGCTCAACTGTCTGATGTTTGGCACTCTTTACTGTTAAATAGAAGTTAGAGATGCATCAGAAAAATAATCCCAAGCATAATTTTCTCCAGTTGTGATTTTTCTGGCTCCGCCTTTCAGAGGATACTTTTCTATCTGCCCGAGGTGTTTCTGACATTCAGCCAGCTGCTTTCTCGTGTGCGTGACGAGCAACGCCCAGCCCTCAGCAAGGTAAGTTTTCAGTGCTCCCTGAAGATAGACTTCTGCCTTCTGTGGGCCCTTCTTCCTCCTTTAAAAATAAAGAAATGAGTAGAAAATATATGAGAACCTTCGCAGCCGTGAAAACTCTCTGCGCCTTTTCTAAAAGGTGACGGGAGAGGAACACTGCCTGTCAGTGCAGGACAAGGTGCAGGGAACTGTTTTGATCTTTATTTTGCTGGTAACTATGGGTCTACCTTTATGCAATGCACTTAAGCAAGTAGAACTGTAATCAATGTCAATGAAAGGCTTCATATATAGATCTATCCCAAGTCAGAGCAAATGAGACAAAAGCCATCTCAAGCTTCTGACAGTGAACTAAAACTATGCTTACTCAAAAATTTTGAGGCAGAAAAGATGCTTCAATGAAAATATCATTTTATCACCAAGCAGCAATTTCATGGTAGCCTTCAAACCTAACATTATTCCTTCCCCCAGGTGAAAATTTAAGTTAATTCAGCAGAATTTGTTGCAACTAGAAGATCAGACTGCTTTAGTGAACGTAGGTGAGAAGCATACCCAAACACATTTTCCCAAAAAACACTTAGAAGTCCCAAATTCTTCTGAATTAGAAAAATAAAATGAAACAGAAAAGCAATGCAGGAGGTTTCCTCAGTGGATTTTAACAGGGATAAACACAAAAAATATATTTGGAAATTAGGAGTTACTAGGCTTCACATTGTAGGAAACAGACATTTTTGCAATTGTAATCTCAAATATGAAACTGATAACTCTCCAAAAACATGTTTTCTGGCTTTCTTAGGTATATACAGATACAAATGTAGTTAAGGTAACCCTGCATTTACTATAGTCTGCTTCCTAATGTGGCTTCTGTCTTGTTTGAAAGTTTATAGTTATTGCTTTCCCACCACACCCTATTGCTCTTTTCTCCCTAGAAGAAGAAAGAATCAGGCTAAAGAACATGGGGCAATTAAAGGTAAAAGTTCAAAATCATGAGGTGATATAAATAAATTGCTAGTACTATTTTTCTTTTTTTTTTAACCAAAATACAGCCTGAAAACAGGGGTTGTTTGCATTTTAAAAAATACTTTTTACAACTCCTGTTCAAATACTGTGTATTTTCCTCAGGGATAATATTCAGACTTTTCAGAGCTAGTGCATTTAAGACATTTTAAACATTCACTTACATATAGAACTCTGCCAAGTCCTTTCCCACAAGCTTAGCTGAGCGAATTCTTCCAATATTTGTGTACATTTCAATGGTGGCATGGGACAGATCCTGTTTAAAAGAAAAGAAACTATTATAAGCTTTATGTATTTTTAGTAGCTATATGGTATTTCACACAATCTCATACCCAGTTAACTAAATTACTACAAAAAAATGCCCCGAATGAGTCACATTTGCCCTGAGCACACAATACAGAGCAGTTTGTAACAGGTCACCTTCATGTTTTCTACAGCTGGTCATTATCCCATAGCTGTATTGTAAGTAGCAGAAGTAAAAAAAAACCTATTAAAATCAGATAAGGCAAGTCAAACCCACCAAAATAATAGCTGAGAAGCAGTTCCAAGCACTTATTTACATTTGAATGCTCCTGTCTCTTTTTGGAAAGCACCTATTTCTCAGCAACTATCTGCCATTAGATTATCATTGCAGGATTTTGTGGTGTATCATTCCAGGATACATCACAGCAGAACATATTTACAACAATATTAGAGCTTTCCCCAGAGCCTCACAACTAATACTTCCAAACCAAATCAACCACATACAGAACATGGTACATGATTCTTTCACTAAATCTGCACATATTGCCATTAGGTAATTGGAAGTAAATTGTATTTAAACATACAATTAAATGCAAAACACTAAGCTTATAATCACAATAATTGTTTTCACAAGAGTGCCTTAAAGGAATTTTGCTTGCAGTTATGCAATCCCAAATTGAAGTTTATCACTCATCTTTAAGCTTAACCACACAGCATCTATATGTCACCTCCCTCACCTTGCCCTAAGCTTGTAATAACAGCAGCAAACCCTTCTCACAAAATCAGTAGTTACAATGCACACTGTATTCAACCATCAAACTTTTTCCTCAAATAATCGCTGGCCAGATAAATAAAAACACATCACATTTTGACAGGACAAGGGGGAATGGCTTCAAACTAGAGAAAGTAGGTTTAGGTCAGGTATTAGGAAGAAAATCCTTACTGTGAGGCACTGGAACAGGTTGCCCAGAGAAGTTGTGGTTGCCCCATCCTTGGAATTGTTCAAAGCCAGGTTGGACAGGGCTTGGAGCAACCTGGTCTAGAGGAAGGTGTCCCTGCCCATGGCAGGGGGTTGGAATGGGATGATCTTTAAGGTCCCTTCCATCCCAAACCATTCTGTAATTCTATGATCATTTTTATAAACCTGCAGCCTCTTCTGACTATCAGCAACCTTCCAGAGAAGGTCATTCTCCTTCACTTAGTGTGTTAAGAAATACTCTATCCTTCAAAACCAATTCCTTAAAAGCTTCCCACACCCTAAATATTTTGCAGAGTACCTATCAGAAAACATCTATTCCTATGGGCAGGAAAATTACCCAAAATGAGCTCCTTCTCAGAAACATTTTACATGTATTTTGTGCAAAGCCTAGAAAAATCACTTCTTCTTCATTTAAGAACTCACAATAATATCCTACAGTGACTTATGAGATCGATCCTTAACAGATTAGTATAACCAGAGAAGTCTTTGACACTAGCTACATATACAAATGAAAAGCTATGTTTCCCCAAAATTAAGGTACAAGCCAACATGCTTGTAGAAGTTTTGAGAGTCTTAAAAAAAGATTCTGAGGTTGTTGCATAAGACCAGCCATTGAATGAGAACAAAGCCTTTTCTGGTAATAAAAGCTCATCACTTCTTGCTTTCAACATCTCTGAAAAGTTGTATTTTACTTTCCAGAATCATTAAAATTTTAAATGCAAATAAATTATCTTAGCTGTGCCTGGAAATGATAACTAATTCTATGTTCTTCTCCACTGAATAAATGGATATAATATAATATAATCAATATTAATAACAGCAGTAAGTATAATATTAAGTGTTAAATACTAAACAAAACCCAATCATTTATAGTGTATCGGATATCTGAATTTCTGTTGTATAAAACTGCAGCCACAAATAGAAACAGAAATGCCACTTTTTCCACTGATGTCCCACAGTCAATATGAAAAAAAAAATAAATCAGCAGTATAACTGTAACCATGTAACACCCATTGCAAGATGCAAGCTTAAAGCATTTAAAAGGAAGCTGAAGTAGCTGAAGTCACACATCAATATTCCTCTGGGAAAAAATCAGTTAATTCTGAATTTGGGATAGAAGAATATGATAGCCATGACATTGGCTTTTTTAATATCTAAGTACACATACTTACAGATAATAACCTCTAGCTCAGAACTGTAAATATTAAAGTTAATGCAAATATTTGAAACTTGGGGCCTGTACAGGGTTCTGACTGTAAAACAAATCAGCCTTGTTGCCTTCAGTGTGCAAGGAATAACCTTTGATACCAAAATATGGAAAGAGAGATTTATGTTCTCAATGTATCTTCTCAGGTCTGAAAATTTTAGCCCTGTTCCATCTACAATGTAAGCACACAAAACTAATACAAATAAGCAAAAGTCATACTTACTAAGTAGTGTTTTTCAAAAGCTTCTACAGATGATAAGGCCTCTTTAAGTTTCTTGTAAGGGCTCTGTGATGCATTGGCTTTAGAAGAAAGCAAAGCAAGAGATGTCACTTACAAATACATTCTTAGAACAGCCTGCCTGCATCCCACCCCACCCCATCCCTGCTTTTTCTTCAGTACAAAGTGGAGAGAAAACTTAAAATTAATTTTATGTGGAAATGTCACTAACACTTTGAAACAGACCATGAGTTTCTTTTCCCCAGGCTCTAAAAAAAAAAGATCAAGAAAGGCTGTTCCAAGTGTACATGTGAGTGATGTTCAGGGCAGCAGGGTAAAGGCAAGCAGCAACACAGTAACTGCACTAAATTCTCCACGTTTCTTCAATGTACAGCACACAGTTCCACTTAAATACCATATCATGGCAAAAATAATACTCTCACAACTCCCCACTGCTGGATTTATAAATCAGCATCACAGAAGTATACTGTAATTTAGAGACATTTTACTACTTTAACCAATGTACTTCAAAGGAAAATGGTTAACAAGACCAAGGTTTTTTCTGAAGTAGCTTGCTCAGTTTATAGGTCTTTGCCAGACTAAATACATATCAATATTTTAGAAGAAAAAAGCCCCCAATTTAAATAACAACAACAGGCACCATAGCACTGAATTAAGACTCATCATACCTCCAAAGCAAGTGAAGCACCAACTTGTCAGCTAATGCTTCAAAGATACTAACTGTTGTAGCATATTTAACATCTGAAAGCTTCTTCCCATCAGAAATATCTTGGAGAGTGACAAAATCCCCAAGGAGTAAATAAATGTTATTGTTCAGCCACTCAATACCACTTAAATAATATCACTTTGTAGCTCCAGCTGCAGGTTATGTATTTGCATCAGATCAAGGATGCTCCATTTGTTTTTCAAATAATTTCATTTTAAATACTCGTCTGAAAGTATTAAAACCTTAATTCAGATCTGGCACTGTTCAAGACCATTTACCTAAATGCTGGTAAATGGAGCATTAATGGAAAAACTTGTACTTTCAACAGTAACAATGCATTGATAATTTAAAACAGTAGACACACATTAGAACTTTATCTCTTACAAATTCCTTTATCAATGTGTGTGTGTATATATATATATATATATATATATATATATATATATATATATAGGTATATCTGGAAATTCTTATTACTAATGTATTTATATGCTATGCATTTGAGACAATGTCAGTTCTTGGAAGGAATTCCTGGCAGTACCTGTTTCAGGCCGTTCTGCTCCCAGCCCTGCTAAAAGATCCACAGTTCTGTTAAGGTCTTCTGAATTGGGTCCCTTCTCTGACACAAGTCCACACAGGTAACCCAGAGATTTTAACTACAAGAAAAACCACATGCTTGCTTTCAATAGGCTATAAAAGCAACAAAAAACTCCTTTTATTCTATTACATCATTCCTACAATACATTTCCATTGCTTTCATATTATGCTGCCTGTAGGGTCTGTGTTAAAGTTGCTTCATGGGGGGAAAGTAGAGAAGCTTTCAAAAGTAACTGTTATTCTCAAAGTAGAAATTAATTTATTAAAGAATTAAATTGCATGTAAGTTACTGACTCAAATACTGGAACATGTGCACATACACACATGTTCCTATATGCATAACATCTAAGCTGAATAAATCCTTCTGTTTTTCCACATAAAGATAGACAGAGCTTGAGATGTTTGGCAGTTATGACAAGGATTACTTCTAATATCTGTATATGCATTTTTGAAAGCTATATAACCAAAAAATGCAGGCAGTCTCCAGTATACTGAGATTAGACAGCTTGCAAATTCACCTCAAGTATTGTATTCAGGTGAAAACCTTCCTGAAAAAGAGATTAGCACAGCTAACAGTGTTAACAGAGTTAAATACCATAAAACCCCTTGCAGACAGCAGCTGGTTCTCCTGACACACAGGAGGCAGAAGAGGATACTGTCTTAAAGAAGTTCAGATCTATTGGCCATTTGGTTAATTCACTCAGAATAATCAACTACAAAGATAAGCCCATAAAAGAATGAAGGTCTCAGTTTGTCATTACACCATAAAAAATGGGGATGGACATGAACTTTTTTTTTAATTTATTTTAAGCTCCACTTGATTTTGTCACTAGTTGCTCAATGTCTTTCATTCAGTCTGTTCCACCTTACTGCTATTCATTATCCTAAAATCATTCCCTTTACCCTTTGTGTTAGAAAAATGATGAATGGGAGGAACATTTCCAGCTCTGATACATCTCTTCCATAGAAACATCTAAGAAGCATGGGAAGAATCTGATGCAGCCATTGCCACTTCAAACAATCCTTTGCTTCCTTTATTCTGATCACACCCCAACCCTTTTTCTATATTTAAAAAATAACTCTTCAAGGTGAAATTGTCTTTCTCTGCTTTTGCAATAAGACAAGGACCTCCTAGGGTCAGTTAGGAGATTCTTAAGTCTACTGGAATATAAGCAAACTATGATTAAAATAAATAGAAAATATTCTACAGACTATGGAAACAAGAGGATGAGCATACATTTGTCTTCAGGAACATCTACACAGATCATGGTATGCTATTTCAGTAGTTTCTGCAGTTTACCTTCTCTCTAAATTTTTTTTCAGCAGTAACAACCTTAGACATCAACTCTTTCATAGAAACAGAATAAGCAGAACTTGAAAAGGCATTTGTGTAATTAGGGTAGCAGCTTAACCAAACTGAAAAGGTCACTTTAGATCATTTATGGTTGAGAGGTGGTAACTGAAAAATTGGAAATTATTTGCCTCTTTCACAAGCTGACAAGGGTAACACCTTCAGTGAAGTTGGGGGTCTATTACTACTGTTCTAACATACTGAAGAAATAATGTACTGTGTAAACAGATTGCTGGAATCTCTATTTATAATGGTAAATGCATCCAAACCAGGGCAGCTTTCTCTGCTATAAGTGAAATTCACACCCTCTTTCTCTCAGTCAACATGGCCTGAGCTCCTTATGGAGTTTAATCAAACTAGTGATTAATTATCAAACTCGTGGTGAGGAAGGGGAGGACAGAAAAAGAGGAAAACACATCCTTGTTATTATTCCCAGGCCTCATCTGGGAATAAGTCGATATAAAACTGAGTGTCTCACCTGGACTAGACTCAAGACAACACACAGAACCCCATAATAAATTCCACGATAACAAGTGCAAAATCTCTTCCATGCAAACAAATTTTCTACTTCAACACTGTAATACCACTGCCCCAACACACTGTTTGCTCACCTTCTCAGTGGCATAGCTCCATAAGCCAACCGTGTGGGAAACATTTGCATCTATTTGAGCCCTATCACAGCAGCCTTCTATCCTTTGTAGGACTTCCAAACAACTCAAAAACACCCAACAATCCAGAGCTCCGGGAGGAACCGAGACCTGAAGACAAACAGATAAAATTAACTGGGAAATAAACATTAATCAGATGAGAAAATACTTCAGCAAGATGCTTTTCTTGATGCTACACAGCAGGAACCTTTTGGAAGAGCTTAACTCTAAGAACACACAAAGCACAGGCCAACTCTCACTGCCTCCTGAATAATTTATATCTATCAGTTCATGAAACAAGGACAGCTAAGCAACTAAACAGTGATTATAGATTTGATATATTCATCAAGATGAAAGAGAAGGAAAGGAAGACTAATAGGTACTAGTACTTATTCCAAAAGTTTGAAAAGTAAGCCTAAGGAAAACAGAGTGAGGAAAAAATTCTCTAAATAGACCACTATTTTCTAAGGAGACATCAGTTCTAACTGAGACTGAAATAAAAGCATACTAAGAGTTAAAAAACCTGAAAAACCAAATTAGTTTAAGTTTCCTTCACAACAGTAAGTTTATTCATCAAAGGATAAGACATCTATGATGGACAACTAATTAAAGAATGGAGGTGAAAACAAACAAATAAACAAAGAAACACATACAAAAAGAGAAAGACAGGAGAGTGACACTAGAATATTTTCAAGAATCAAGATAAAACTGAGCATAACTAAAGATCTAGAATATAATCCCAGTAATGGTGCCTCAAAATCCTGTTCATAAAAAATGCAAAAATATTCCTTTTAGAAAGATTATGGAAGTCTTGAAATGCATAATAAACTAGGTGACTAATGTGATAGGAAAGTTCAAAGTACAAGCAGAATGCATTTGAAAAAATAATAAAGATCTGAATTCTGAAAGAATTTTAAGGAAGATTAAAGACAATAAGAACAGAGAAGTTTAGATTTCTGCTGTGTGTTCCACGGTGCTAAGCCATGGTAAGGGATTTGCCCATACTAAGAAAAGGGATTCCAACAGGGATAACTACATGCTGTGCACAAATAAGTGTCACTGTCTCATGGCCTCAACACCTGCACTGTTTGAATCACCTCAGCATGACAAAACAGCTGAAATAAGAGACAATGCAGAGAAAAGCCCCAAATACTGAGGGCACAGGACAGATCTGGGGTAGAGCAAAAGGGGGAACTGCAGGAAGTACATTCCAAGATTTAGAAGGCTGCATGTACTTATTTTGGAAAGAAAAAAAAACAGCCACAAAATGCACACACGAAACAACATCTGTGTGGGAATTACACACTAGTTTTACAATACACGATGATGTCAGCAATGCATCTGAAATAGGTTTGCAGTTTTTAAGTGCAGGTGAACAGTTGGAACTCACCACCACAGTGTCAGACAGGCAAGAGTTAGCAGTTGTTATAATGGTACAGAAAAAACTAACAGAGCACCCATGGGATGAAGGACATGGATGAGTCACAAGGTGATATCCAGAAATAATCTCATGCAAACTACACTGTTCTTAAAGATCTATTTCAATTCATAGACACCTGTGGTCACACATGGAAGGGTGACCAGTGTACAACCACCCTAACAGAGCATCCTTAAGAGGATTTAAAAATACCATCAGAAACTAAAGTATGAGGGGAAGAGAGGTAAAGTCTGGAGGCAAGAGATAGGGCAAAAAGCTTTGAGTGCTGTCCCTTGTTTCTTTTTCTTCTGTCACTGGATGAGCTGGCCAGAGACACAGGCAAAATACTGAAGAGCATTACTGGGCACCAAAAGGAATCACAAAATAAGAACCAGAAAAGGCTGCATGGCAGTAGCTATGCAAAGAAGCCCCTTTGTAGATACTGTTTGTAGTTCAGAACTTCTCTTTTATACTAGCCTGCATAACAATATATTAACCACTCTGCCTCATTTCCTTCAATACAACACTGCTATAGATTTAAATGATGGGAACTGTATTTCAACATAGTGGTAGTAAATCCATGAAAGGAGCAGATAAATTACCTAATTGGTAAACAGTCAACTTCCTAGCTCAAAACTAAAATACTTAAACTAAATACAGGTTTGGTTTTTCAGATATGTCTCCAGGTTTCTTGCCAAAGATGAAACAACCAACAGCAGCACAGTCTGTTATTACAACATCATTTTGATAACTCACAGCCAGTGCTTATTGTACTCTGATCACTGACATCTGAACTTCAAACACCTTGTTAGTTCGTCGCTGGATAAAATCATTCACATAATGGAATATATCACACTGACTCACTTCTAGCAGCTTGAGTTCTTGCACGCAGTTGTGAAGAAGCTCCAGTGCTCGCTGGGAAACCTCCCATGGCCTCTGCAGGAAGATCAACAACGTGCACTGACGGGAAAACAGGTAACTCCGCAAGTCCAGCAGAGTAGCTTCTTGATTCTGAATTAGCTCTCTCTTCTCCATGTCTATTGGTTTTCGCAGAATTAAACCATTCCAGCTCCTCACTGGCTGGCAAAAAAACGTCAGCCAGTTTGCACCATCTAAGTAAATAAAGTTAATATCCAAGAATCAACCACTGCTTTCTATCAAAAGCCTCTTCATCCTCCCTCCAGAATTTGTGAGCCGGCTTAGTCCTTCCCAAGTCGATCATACAGATAAATGAATTAATAACTTCAAGAACAAAACAAAAAAACCAGCAGAACCTCCAAAGCTAGGTAAGATAACTGAATTTCAGAACATTCAAACCCCACAGGCATTTTGTCTTAATTGCATATTTATTATTAGTATAGTGACAATCAGTTCATAATTTATTTCTCAGCAATTGAGCCTATCTGAAGCTCAAAACAAACAAGCTTTATCTACTAAAGTATTTCTTACTGAGCTATCATGGATAGATGTGCCCCCATGTTCAGGTATTGCATTGGGTTCAGTCAGCACAAATATATTTCACTGCAATTACTCCTGCACTATATTTTTACCAGATTCATAACACATACCCCATTAAAGCTGTTATATAACAACATGTGCTTTAGCTCATTAAGGTAGTTTAAAGTTATTTGATACTCCTTGCACAGTAATTTTTCTTGAAGAGGAAGTTAAATCTTCTGTAGTGCAGATTAAGCACTTACTTCTGTTCAGTTTTGTAGTGATTACCAAACATCTCATGTAATTTGAGGCAACACTGAATGCATTTCTCCAGGAAGCTCTTTACTGAAAAATTTAGCAGTGAGCTGTGAAAACAGCAGCTGCATCTCAGACAGATCAATACCTGGATAATTACAGAGTTCAGGGCTCTGGTTGTAACAATCACCTCGTAAGAGCAAAATGCAGGTTTTCATTACAAACTGCTTCTAAGCCTCGGAGACGAGAAACAAAACTTTAGTTAAGACCATAACTCACAAACACACGAGTTTGCATAAAACACAGCATAAAACAAGAGCACAAACTGCCCAGTGCATCCTCTCCCTGTCTGTCACGTACTCATGTGGTACCAAAAGCACTGGGATGCTCAGCAGAGCAAACACACTGATCCACTTAACAGTTATTTCACATTTTAAGACACTTACCACCAGCCCCAAAGTTGACAACATATTGGGAAAACAAGGCATCCAGTTCATCATACTGCACTAGTGCATCCTCAAATTGCTGCAGCATCTCAAAGACAAAGGCCAGTTCTTCCTTTTGACACACAAGCAATACAAGGAACATGTTACTGATATTGTTCACACTGGAATTACAGCCTGTCCCCATCCACAGAGCTCTGGGAACTACTATTTCTAACATTCTTTCCCTTCCAGTATTCAAACATATAGGAACACCTGCCATTGGAGCAGATGCACCATTTCTTCCTAACACAGGGAGATAAAGGAGATAAAGTCACATAGCTATGCCAGTATATTCTGATGTGTATCCAGATCCTGATTCACTACAAGATATTGCTCATACATCTATTAAAGTCTGAATTTAAAAATAAATACATAAATACTGAAGAGTCATCTCCCATAATAGTACTAATTTTTCCTCTCCATTTACACTGTGGAGGCAACAATTGCAGTGTACCATAAAAGGTTTCCTTGTACACAGAGCTTAACTGGTAAGAAGAAAAAGTCTGAAAATTAGGTATATCCTATGCAAGAGGCAGCACATGCAGTCAAAGGAGATGTGAAGATGAGGTGGAACTGCGCTGCACAGAGACCAGAAAAGTCCAAAGGAATCAAAATTTTTACTTTCATTGAGCAAGAGTTTCTTGTTTTTCTCTAAACCAGCTGAAATGAAGTTATATTTAAGGAGTATTAAAGGAAGTTATATTAAAGGAATTCAAGGCATTACCTATGTGGATTATTCAAAACAGACACTGTATTCTAAACATTCTTTTCACAGGCACAGTAATGGACTATTCACCCAAAATGCAAGAGCAACTACTAAATCACTTTCTCGATTCCATTCGTTTGCTTCAGTTGAGATTCATAAAATTTTGACAAGCTTGAAAAGATTCTGCTTCTTTAACAGCAGGAAACTGTATTACTGTATTAAATGTATTACAACATAACACAGACCTGCTGCAGACAGGATCTAAAAATGCTTTTAAACCAGTCTTCCTATTTCCTGCCCCAGCCCTCAAAGAATGATCAGAACATTAAAAGTACTGGTACAACAAAAAAAAAGCACCATTATTAAAACCAGGACTCGAGTATTTTTCTTCAGTAACAAGAGACTCTTACCTGGACCATGAAATACTCGCAGAAGCTCCACCCTGGCTCAGTCCTTTTCTCTCTCAAAGTTCTCATGTCATCTTCAAACTTGCCTAAGTTTTTGGTAAAAGACATGAGAAGCAACGTCCTGAGTTTGGTCAGGAAGGCATTCCAAGATTCCTGAGAACGGGAAGAGTCTTTCAAAGGGTCAGAAAGTACCACACATCTGTAAGGAGATTGATAAAAATGATTTTTGAGGAGGAAAACACAAAATTCACATGTAAATGCCAGGTCAGAAGGTAGCACACATCTGTAAAGAGACTGATAAACATTATTTTTGAGAAGGAAAAAAACACACAATTCACATATAAATGCACAGTTGAATATTGTGCATACCTGACAATTTCAGAGAGAACAAAACTTAGCTTTTTATTCCACATTAATGAGAGGAAAAAACCAATTTGAAGGTTATGTTTGATTGTTTGGAGGTGAGTTTGGTCTTTTTTTTTCTGGTTGGGGTTTGGTACCTTTTTAAAAACTTTTCCATGTATGTTTAAGTCTGTGATATAGTATAGGAGAAGACATAAATATTTTCCAGAAAATGAGTATTCTAAAGCTTTACTTTTTTTGAAGCAAATAATGGATACATTATTCCAATTACTTAAATATAAGTCATGTAAGTAATGCTGTAGCTGTCATGGAAAAAAAAGTCTGCTTAGCAATACAAATCAGCAGAACAGTAATTATAGTTACTCCTGGTAAGGATTATGCAAAGTACAAATCAAAGATCCATTAGATCACATACAGTCAGCCTTTCCTAAGTCACTTAAAATAATCACCCATAATATATTCTTGCAGTATCTCAATTTGTTTTGACACATCCTATGTGCTAAAACTTCCACTGCTTTTCTCAGGAAACAAACAGACCCCATTAATTCACAAATAAATCATCCCTTTTTAGAGCGTTTTCTTCCCGCAGTTTTTCCATCACAATTTAGTAACATTCAAAAAACTAACAGCATCTCCAAAGGCAGGAACATCTCTCATCCAAGTAAAGCACTATTTCTGGTTAGAGAATTCTATAGCAGAATTATTAAACCAAGCCAATTAATCAGTTAGAAGCCAAAAGCAAACTGAATCAAAGCTGTTCAAACCATTTTCCCCAGTAACCCTATAATATACCAAACACTGCTCAGGTAAAAATGATGCCAATGTACAGTTGTGTCGTAACCTGCTGACCTCCAGTCACTGTCAGCTCACACCAAGGTACAAAGAGTGCTTCCACCTACTCTTTTTCAACTTCAAATGTGTTCCTTGTCACTCCTTCTGAGGGGGAAAATCCCCTGTTTAAAGTCAATTCTTACGGTTAAAAGAAAAAACCAGGTAATTCATAATAGATTCAGTGCAACATTTCAGAATAAGGAAGACAGTAAAGTTGCTTTCAAAATAAGATTTGTGTGTTTTGTTGGCTTTAGTGAAAGCACAGTTTCATATATTCATTATCATTTTCCTTAGAATAAAAACAGCTGAAGAAACTGGCCTTAAGTCAATTATCTGAGAGTGGAAAAGTGATTGAGTGAACGGCAGAAAGTACAATGTCAAAAAATAAGCCCTATTTGCTTCATATTCCCTACTCACCTCACTCCCACTACCTGTAACCCTGGTAACATTTTTGCAAGCACCTAAGCAAGCAAAAAACCCTGAAGGTCTAAAAACTGATTATGATCACAGTGTTCTCCTTAAACCTCTCTTAGCCAGGAGGAGACACTTGAAATCTTTTTGAAACACATTTCGAAGCCAGCACAAACCCAGGAAGAACTGAAAATAAACTTCTCCCTTTATTCTTTGTGTCAGTCTTCTTCAAAGCACAGATCTTACAGTCTGAATGCTGGACATCAAGACTTTAAAGGAGCAAGGAATCTCTTACATAGGGAGTCAAGTTTTTAAATCAGCACATCAGTCAAAAAGTTAAGACGTCTGCAAGCAAAAGAATGCTTACCTGTCACTTTGTTTGTTACAGAAGTCATTTCTTATTTTATCTACTATGGAGGTTCGAGGAAGGATGTTTGTTTTGTTCTTTTTCTTGGCATCACTCTCAACCACCACAATGAGCCAGTCCACTGAGCTGTGAGCTTTGAGAACGTTCTGCCACTTGGTGATGTCATCCTTGACTGTAGTTTTGTACACTTCCGTGTCCTGGGACGAGAAGTGGTGAATCATCAAATTAAACACACACTCTGAACAATTTCAAAAGGCAGGTTTTGTTCCACAAGAAGGCAAACAGAAGCAGAATTAGTGACAGTAAGCTTAATGTAAGAAATCAAGTGAGGTAAAGCATAGTGAAGTTTTGGTCTTTGAATTTAATTTATTTCCAGTATTTTGGCTAACAGTAAATACAGCTTAGTATTTGGTATATTATCAATCTGTAGATTACTGACATTAAGATTTTTAAACATAATTTAAACTCTTATTTTACACATTCTTGAACTCTACAACAAAAACATGTTTGAAATTACAAAGCTAAACTGGTTTTTTCTCACACAGTAACATAAGTTTTTGCACCTTCTGCACTGCTCAAATCTTAACCTGTTTAAAAGCTTTTGCATAAAAATAATCAGAAGAAACCACTTGCCATCATTTGGCATTTTTTTGGTTTCTCGGTTGGTTTTATACAGATAAATTCAGATAATTCTTAAGGCTGTTCTGGGTACTTTTTGATTTTTGATCAGATGTCACCTGTGTCCTTCAAATGGATAATTAATTCCTAACAGAAGTAAACCAAAAACCAGTGAACTGTAGATAAACAGGATTAAGACATTCCAAATCTTGCCCAGTTTAGACTGCTGACATGTGCTAATACCTGACACATATACAAGATGGAACTAAAGAAAAAATACATATCTTTAGATTTCAGTGCAGGAACAGATCATAACTGAACTGCTCTGGCCACATTTCTGTATTGTGAAACAAGTGCACTGTGCTACTGCAGCAGCACACTCTTAGATCCTGGGGTTTTTTATGACAAAATACTGAAAACAGGTTATTCAAATGCCTGTCCTCTTAGTGTCAAGTAACATTACAAAGAAATACTGCTTATGGCAAAAACTACTCAAGCTAAGTTCTGTTTCCAATGTTATTAGGTATGTAGGCTTATGCAATGCAGACTTAATTGTTTTGACTTTCTGCTTGTGCTGTCTGCTATTGTCATTTGATTTTCATGCTTATTTGAATAATTGCACTTTTAAATCTTGAGTCCTCAGTTTTTCACCATGTTTTCCTGATACTTACACAACATTCTGTCCAATAAATATGAAGAAAGGGGAAAGTCAAAAGGGCCTTATTCCCCTCTTTGGGTAATAGCTCCTCTTTAAACTGAACAAAGTTGGATTCTAGATGAATCATCTTCGGAGCACGGCCATAAGACCTACAAAGTTTGAAAACTGATATTAGTGGGCGAGACACACACAGCAGAATACAAAAATGAACATGTATTTTGGGAAGGAGAAATAAACTGGATTACTCTGGTATTGGAAAGCCACAAACTACGCTTACTGCAGTTTGTATAGAGTTAACTAAAATTTGGTATCACTTAGAACGTGATAGAGGCTCCTTTGGGAAGAACAGGAGCTAGAAGCTCTCCAGTTTTCAGTAAGAGATTTTCTGTGTCTTTAGGACAAGTAGAAAATACCAAATAAGAAAATTCCCCAAGTATTTTTTCCAATCACAAAACGCTGTGCCATACCAAACTTCCGGAAGAAAAGTATATCTAATTCCACACAAGTTCTACCTATATTCTCCTGAAGAAGAAAGCATTTCATTTCCAGAACACAGTTGACAAAGTACATCAAAGCCCACCAAGACAAACCCACAAACCACAAAAACAAGAAGAGAAACACAGCATCACTATAATTTTTCTTTTGGTGAAGTTAAAGGGTTTGAATGATCATCCTGAAGTGCACAACACTGATTATCTAATTTTTCCAATTTCTTCAAGTCACTTGCTCTATTCAACTCAATTTTATGGTAACAGCTTCTCAGAACACAACAAATACACTCCTACTCAAGTTGAAAAACACACACTGAAACAGTATCACAGAAAAAACCTTAAGTTTACCTCCTCCATTCCATGGGTTCTCTAGGAAGCTGCTGAGAAAGTGTAGGATACAAGGAAGTAAATAAATTCTGATCTCCAGCACCTGAAAGTGAAAGGCATTAATCTATTAGCACGTGCAAATTATAGAATATATATGAGTACGTTATACTCCTAATGCTTGGCTGTTTCAATAAAAAACATGTAATTTTGTCTGCTACGTGGAAACTGGAGTCCAGCACTGAACTAGATTTTTTAAAATCACATGCTCTCATGACCTAATACAACACTTTTAGCAGGCACATGATACATATACTGTTATAAACCTCCTATTGTGATTTTCCACAGAGCTCCATAATCCAAATACCAAAGAGGGTATCATTCATATATACAGCTGGTCCAACTCCAAAAACTAAACAAGCAGCTCCTCAGTCAGAGTCATTGGCTAAAAAAAAAAAAAAAAAAAAGTATAATTAAAAATCTTCAAGAATTTAACCTTCCCATACTAGAAGGCTGCTTAGACAGTGGCTCACATCCCTTCTGTAGCCGCACCTACCCTGAGAAAATTGGCTTTAGCACATGTTCAGTGCTTTACTGGATTTGATTCCTCTCTCCTCATTATTCTGGGGCTGCTGTCAATATAAAAAACCTCTCTGACCACCAGGCTGTTCTTGAGGCCTCAGAAGTGTGAGGTCTGGCCCTACACTGACACACAGATCTGTGGTTAGGCTTAAATCACTCCAGAAAACTACACTGAAGACACCACCACTGCAGCAGCTACTTGTACACACGAGTCAAAACAAAATATGAAAAGAACACGAGTCAAAACAAAATATGAAAAGAACATATTATCAGCAGCCTATTCCTAACAATTCTTAAATTCTGTTGCTTTCCTTTGGGTATAGGAAGGATGTGACAAGGAAAAGACAGGCTTAAAGTAAGTCTTTCCAACTTCTGATGGTTATCAGCACCTTTGGCAAAGAGATGGCAAACTATATATAATGGTAAACTCTGGAACAAGGTATTCTGTCACACATGTTTGAATCAAAACTGACCAGTTGACTGTACCCAAGGAGTCTTTATGACACTTATATAGAAGACATGGCATTGGATGTCTGGCAAAGGCACACATCCAAATGAGAAGGATGTCAGGTCAAAAACATATTTGCCACTCCACTTGCTCTTAGTTCTAAAACCTGATGTGTCACATGCCCTCTCTGAATCTGGGAGAATGAGGATGTTTAATGGCACTGTTTACTAAATCTCTCATGTGCATGTTCCCTTTGCTGTACTTCCTCCTTATTGCCTCATCTCTGGCCAGCAACATCCTCCTCTACCAGACTGCAATTTAATTCCTGAAAAATCCTTTATTTCCTGAGCTGAAGAGCTACATTTTCCAATTAAGAATTTAACAGCCATATAGGCAATTCTGCTATTTCCTGGTAGTTTTCCACCTGTTTCCTTTCCACAATCATGTGCCATTGTACAGAACATAGAACAGGAAGATTATCTTCTCATCTTCCTGTGGAACTGGATGCTACAGCTGGAGAAGTACCTGAAATCCCTTTTTCTCCCTCCCACCACACAATCCCACCTCCAGGCACACAGCCAGGCATTACCTCCACAGTACTTTACATGCTTTAGTTTATCTTGGAAATCCTTTCCTAGTCCACTCACCTTCTCTCAATTTTCTCATATATATTCTTTTGATTGCCCGCATTAGCATAATTCTATCACCACACAGCAAAGTAAAAAAAAAATATGAAATTTACAAGTCTGATTAAATGCTAGAACAAGCAAACCCAGCTCTTCTGATGTCTGACCACATTAACTATTATTCAACAATACAATTTCATAGACTAGCTAAAAAGCCAAATAAAAACAAAAAAACCACCACTCAACTATTCGTGCTTTAGCCTTGTCTCTAGAGAGTACTTTATTCTTGACTCTTCACCTCCATCCTGTCTGAATTAAGTGTACCTCACCCAGTATTAAGACTACAAACAAATACCTAAAATGGATACTGTAACAAGTGTTAAGTTGGATTGTTAATGCTGTTTTATACCAAGTTACACCTCTATGAGCGAGGCCATGGAGAACAGCCTATTGATTTGCAACTCATTACTGCCCACAGAAAGTGAAACACGGCTTAGTGATTTAGCAACAGTTTGACGACCACATCAAAACAAGAGCCCGTGAAGCCTCGAGCCTGACGGAAAGAACAAACCACGTTTTTTACCCTCTGGAGCATAATAAAGCATTCTGTCTGTACTGCACCTAAAAATTCAATGTATGCCACAAAAAAACACCAGAATTCAACATCTTAAATAAAAAGGACTACTACAGAATACAGAGGAACTACTAAAGGATCATGTTTAAGCACTGTGCTATTCCAGACAGCCACGTCACATTATCAGCTTAAGAAAGGGATATTCATTTTAAAACCAGTCAATTTTTCCTTGTGTGTTGGTTTTGAAGGCATATAAAATACACATAAGAATATGTTTTATGATCAAGGCAAAGGCTGTCCTCTAGGATTAGAAGAAAAAAGAGAACAGACCTTCAATGCAAAACACATTGTCTGTCTTTTGAACACAAAGCAAACGCCGCTACCACATATTATCAACACCCAAAGGGCTGTAACATTTCAGGTTCTGCTCAACTAGACCTGCTATCTACTGTAATCAGCATGTTTGAGCTGCTCAAGTCAAGAACACTAAAAATGAAGTTATCAGCAGGCAACACTAACACAGCACTGACACGGGACCAACATCAGGATTAGTAAGTAGCAAGGACTTGTATCTGACTGAATTCTATGAATTATGAATAAAACATTCCAAAACCACAAGTAACCATGGAATTCCAATTTACAGCAAACCCCAAAAGCCTGCACAAAAATCTGAGAATTGCTTCAAAGATTTTGTTGTAGGTTTCTTTTTTGGGTTTTCTCAGGAGCAGGGGGGAAGGTTGTTTTAGCTGGGGGGGGAGGAGGTTGGAAAAAGAATGAAAAAAAACCCCAAATGACAACTCAACTGTATCACAGCAAATTCATTTCAGTGGATGTGAGACCGAACCCAAACCATTCTATGACTGTCAGTAATGGGGGAAAGCTGCCCCAGCCAGAGTGTAAGTGACAATCAGATACAACCAAAAAGGAAAAGGAAGGATGTGTATATATGGGAAAGAGAATTAATTCTGGCATACTATCATAACTAAAATTAAGCACCCTTCTAGAGAAGGGGTTTCTTCTTTTAGAATCAACAGACTTAAATAAGACCTAAATATCCAACTGAGATGATAATTAGGGAGTAACACTGAAGTGTCATCTTTTAACACTTAAAACACAATTAGAAGTGCACATCTTCTGTTTTATTATATTAAATTTGCCTAATAAAATTATTTTATTAATAATACTATTATTCAATTTAATAAATTTATAGTATTTCAAATTTTTATATATTTTACATTACTATTATGAATACTATACATGTTCTGATTGCTTTATTTTAATATTTGATTAAAGGGGGGGGAGTTAACCCGTGGTCTGTGGTGCACCAATCTCAGCTTTTAAGAAATGTATCTCTGAATTAATCTGCTCCCCACCTGCATGTCAACACACAAACCCCAAATACAGAAAAAACACAGTAGTTCTTTCAGGGATGCCATGGCAAGTGTAGGGTGCTTCTGTAAGTGAAGTAGTAACACTAACACACTAATATTGAAACAGTGATGTTCAAGCGTTACACATTAAAAAGAAACACTTCTGGAGACAGAGAAGAAAGGACAGAGAACCTGTTTCCTTTCTTTCCATGTTACAAAGTTCAGAAGGCACGGCCTTTGCCACTTATCTAAACACTTCACAAACTATGGGCGGAGAACGGATTGATCACAGTCCTGAGGAGAAGCTCAAGGTGACCCGGCAATGTGCCCTGGCAGCCCAGACAGCCACACATGTCCTGGGCTGCATCCAAGGAAGTGTGGCCAGCAGGTCACAGGCGGTGATTCTGCCCCTCTATTATGCTCTGGTGAGACCCCACCTGCAGTGCTGCATCCAGCTCTGAGGCCCACAATGTAAGAAGGACACATGGACCTGTTGGAGCAGGTCCAGAGGAGGCCACAGAGATGCTCAGAGGGCTGGATCACCTCTGCTCTGGAGACAGGCTGAGAGAGCTGTGGTTCAGCCTGGAGAAGAGAAGGCTCCAGGGAGGCCTTAGAGACCCTTTCAGTGCCTAAAGGGGTTCCAAGACAGATGGAGAGGGACTTGGGACAAGGGCATGGAGTGACAGGACAAGGGGTTTCAAACTGAAAGAGGGCAAGGTTAGATTAGGTATTAGGAAGAAATTTTTCCCTGTGAGGGTGGTGAGGCGCTGGCACAGGTTGCCCAGAGAAGCTGTGGCTGCCCCTGGATCCCTGGGAGTGTCCAAGGCCAGGTTGGATGGGGCTTGGAGCAACCCAGTGTAGTGGAAGGTGTCTGCCCATGGCAGGGGGTTGGAATGGGATGATCTTTAAGGTCTCCTCCAACCCAAACCACCCTGTGACTCTTTCCTCCTTGTCTTTCTCCCTGACATTTTGGTAGATCACATCAGTGCAGCCATCCCCTACTTCCCTCTAGCCCTGTCTAGGACACTTGTTCTGCTGTGAATTTGTACAGGAATGATCAAAAACAGAATGACCTTATTACCACAACTCCCCAGCAGTACTCTTTGCAGCTGTCTGATATGAAAGAACCATAAAATATTGACATTTTTTAGTTTGATACCTGCCTAAAAGCACCTAAAATCCCCAATAATCCATTTTTTTCCTAACAGATTCCAAACTTCTCAGATGCTTAGAGGTTTTGTCACTGTAGTATCTGAATATCCCACAATGATTTTTTTTTTCCTCTAGAGGAAATTATCCCAACCCACAAACTACATAGGCAGTGTAAAACAAAAACTCCTGAGGTCAGATGACTAAAGAAGACAAATATTTGCCTTTGATAGCAATGACAAGCCCAGTCAACTGAGATAAAAGGCTTTGAATACCTTTAAAAGAGCACGGTGCTAACACTACACTTTGGTGTGGTTTTGTTTGTTTTTTATCCCCAAATATCAGTCACAACTAACCTTTCTGATCCCACTTATTTTTCCTCTGGTAAAAAGTCCTACTACGAATCTTTTTTTCTTAACTCATTAGCCTGTTATAAGTGCATTCTACCTGAAGTTCTGGAAGGCTGGTGGGGTTTTTGTATTTATATCTTTTAAAGGTCCTCCTCCCCCCCAGCCCAAATTCATATTCAAAAGAGGTCTAAAAACCAAAACACGACACAGCTTAATTGCTATGTAAAAATCATAGTTGATTCACTAGGAGAAGAAAATCCTTTTAGCAAAACTTTAATGCTACACTACTAAATCACTAAAAAGAATATGCTGCTTCTTCTCATGACATATGTAATCAAATATTTAAGCACAGAATAATGGATTGACTACACGATAGTTATGACTTATAATGCAGACAGGAGTTCTGTTTGAGAACAGGAAAAAACCATTTCTAGGATATAGTTGTTTAAATGGTTTCACTAGCAGCAAATCATTATAATCACTTGGGCTACATCCCACTTCTTGTTGGCACATTTTTTTATTACATCTACCTACTAGTAACAGAAGAACTTTTGAATCAAGCTCTTCCAGTCCCAGAACAATATTCTTTAACAGCTAGCATTTATTTTCACCACAGAAAGACACAAAATTCTTTCCCTACCCCTTATATTTATTAACCTTTCTGCTTATGCTGCTCTTGTAGATAATTGCCAACATTTTCTGTTCTCAGGCCTACAATGCTTTTGCTGATGGTTTTGTTCTTGCTGTATCACAACACACTCTGAACATGGACCAGATGACAGCAACACATCATCCCAATTTCCTCCAAAGATTATACATAAACTTCCTTGTGCTACCACAGTGTATTGACAGTGAGAGCAAACAGGCAAACACACAATACATAAACAGATACTACAAGCTGAGAAAGAATATTCCACAACTGCATGAAGACAATGACAGAAGAACAGCTTGGTAGGAAAGCTCTGAAAAACCTAATAATTACTTCATTTAGCAGGATTGTCTTTAGTCTTCAGCCTCCTCTTCATATGGATAGACAGAGCTAATAATTTAAGTGCAAATCAGCTACATAAGGATGAGTTCTTTGGTTGATATATGCAACAACATTATACTGAAGCTCCAAAGACTTTCTCAAAGTTTCAAATAGGCCTCATGAGAAGGAAGCAACATTGTTTGGGTTTCCTAGGAAAGCCATCTGCATTGTTTTAAAGATTATGGCAAATCAACATTGCCCAGAAACCACCCGAGTTCAAGATGTCTGATGCAAACACTCAACTTGCCTGTGCAAATAAAACAAAAAAAAAAAATTAATGATGCTAAAAATAATACTTCTACAGCAGTGAGAAAGCTGGAAGCTGACTCAAAATGCTTTGTAAGCTTACAAGGTCTGGTAGCAATGCAGATAAATTGCTACAAACTTGAATTGAGAGTTTGCAAGGTAACGTGCCAGAGAGAGCAGAACCACAGCTGGACAGTGAAACTCCCCAGTGGGTTTACAATCCAGCAAGACTGACAGTATAAAAAATTTGACTCGAATTAATTAGGAAATGAGTCAGCATGGCACTCAGTCCTAACTGACAAGAATGATTTAATACCCTGGGATGCTTCCACACTCAGAAAAGGGGAAAAAGCAACTTCACAGCAACTTCCTGTGAATATACTACTTCTTCCACACTTAGAAAATACGGTGGTCTGTTCGCCTAGAGAAAAAGTCTCCAGAAGTTTTTCAAGCCTAGCTGACTCCTGTGAATCTAAAAGCTCTCTGTTAAAAAACCACGGGGTTTTGCCTCTAATACAAACACCATAAATACAAGGCTAAATCACCTACACACAACTGCTAAGGGCAGAATGATTAACTTACAGTACTAACATGAAAGAAGTAGTGACAAAAACTGCATTTGCAATTGGCATCAAATATCCCAGACACGTGGAACCTGCCATTTTTTTTTCCATAGGCCAAAGCCTGTACATATATAGAGTGCTGAATTCAGGATTGTACCAATATAGCAACTTACTGCTGTTACAGTACAGCCTAACTCACAGATTTTAAAGCATAATTCTGTTTACCAAAGAAACATTCCTTTCAGAGTACTGTTAAATTATTTCAAGTAGATAAAAACATTTGTTTACAAACCAACTCTGGTATGCACAGTGCTGAAAAGAAGTTTCATTCCAAACAAAATTCCCCCTTCAGTTCTTCCTTAAGAACAAATCCTAAAAATTAGCAGTATTTCATTAATCTGACAGATATTAATATAAATCTTGTAGCAAAAGGAAATATTTATGTTCTGAAAGGCGACTTCACTTAACCTTCATTCTCCCTTCATATAATGAAAAACTAGCCATCTTCTCTCAGGTCTGTTTTCCCCTCACATGCACCTGCTGGATGGGGCAGTTATTCCAGACAGCTCCAACTGCCTGGAACCACAAAACAAAAGATAATCTGTATTTTTTGAGCAGCTTCTAATATCCTGGCTTTTTATGTGTTTTCTAACAAACCAATGCCAACTCAATTCTTCCCCTGAAAGACCAAGCTTCTTCATAAATCACTGGCAATATAATGCTTAGAGGAGCTTTCCTTCAAGTCATTTTTGTTGAACGCATTAATTTGAAATACTACAGTCTCAAAGTACTAACTGCTTGTACTTCAACAGACTAAAATGTTACTTATTCAAATCATAGAGGAACAGCAAGGACTGACCTGCACCACCACCATCTCCCCCTGCTACACTCACAGTGACTCTTCAATTCTGAATACAGCATAAAGCCAGAAAATTTAAAAGGCAATTCCCTCATAGCCTGAACAGCAGCACAAGACCAACAAGGAAGACAACAATATCCTCCAGATGTTTCTGATATGTACATTTTTCTGACTTGAAATGTGAAGCGAAATGGATTTCAAAAACAGGTGAGCAGAGAAGGTTCAATACAGATATTATTCACTTCAGTGTATAAAATGCATCAAAAAGAAAGAGAAAAAGGAAAAAAGCAAAAAGTTTAAGAAAAAAAGGGCACATTTATAAAATAGTCTGGAGAAAACACATACACAGAGTTCCACAGCTATACAGTTACAAGGTTACAGTTGGATACTAGTTCTAAATAAGGTCTAAGACCTTAATCACCAGTAAAAGCTCACTCCATAATAAGACAACACACAACTGTGAAACAGTTTCTATTTCACAGGCACATAAAGCATTCCCAGTGTTCCAGTGATAACATGCAAATACGTAGCTTGTTACATTATCGATGGAGATACTTTTGACTAAGAACAGCCACTGGTTACCTACTGTTAAAAAAGAAAAAGCAGAATTCTCTGTGCTGATCATGTAACTTTTTTATTAACGGCATTACAGACATAGTTAGAATAGAATGGACTATTTCAGTTGGAAGGGACCTACAGGGATCATCTTGTCCAAGTGCCTGACCACTTCAGGGCTGTCCAAAACTTACAGCACGTTGTTAAGGACACTGTCCAAATATCTTTTAGACACTGACAGACTTGGGACATCAACCAACCTCTCTTGGGAGCCTGTTCCAGTGTCTGACCACAAGAAATGCCTCCTAATGCCCAGCCTAGTTCCCGTGCTTGTTTCAAGTGAACTTTGTGTGCATCCCTCTGTACCTGTAAGAGCACGGGGGCTCACGTTTTGCACCAGGACCTGCCTCCGACATCTGAAAGAACTAATCCATCGCCGTAACCACGCGATCCCGTTTGTTAACTGCACTGCCCCACAGATGAAACCCAAGCAACAGTAGTCAAAGATTAAATTATAATGTCAGTGGGAATCCATCGGTGGGATCACCCCAGAGGATGCCTCGCCGCTTGTAACTCCTCTTTACCGCCAGCAAAGCCGCACAAACCTCGCCGGCAAGAAGTTTGGGGTTCAAGATTTATCGCTATATTCCAACCTCTCCCCCTAAAGCACCTGTAAGCGTGACGCCCGGTTTGTTATTTACTGCAGAAACAACCCCAAGTTTGCCCACTGTCATTAAAAGGGGGAGGGGGACGACACCACAGAAGAGACAAAACCCGCCATCAGATCCCCTTGTAGGGGGTGGCGACCGCGGCACCCGGAGCTGCAGGAGACCCCCCAAAACCTGCCCCCACCGCACCCCCAGCCCCGGGGATGCCGCCCCCAGCCCCGGGCCCGGAACGGGCACCGGCCGGACCCCCCCTGCTTCCCCCCTGAGCACTCACAGGTCACGATGGGCTTGTTCTCCATGGTGTAGATCACCGGGGGCTTCTCCCTGCCCTCCTCCTCCTCGGCGGGGTCCATGAGCGGGCGGGGTCGTCAGCCCCGGCTCCCCCGCCCGCCCGGCGCCATGGAAACAACGCCGGGGGGCTGGGACGGGACGGGACGGGACGGGGATGGTGGGGATGATGATGATGATGATGATGATGATGACGACGGTGGTGCCGCTGCCGCCGCCCCCCCTCCCGCCTCCCCCCACCCCCTTCCCCGCGTCCCCGCAGCGCCGCTCCGGAGGGGAAGGCGGGCGGGAGAGACTCATCCGCTTCCTGGATCACCGGCCAGGCATTACCGCTTCCGGGGAGCGCCGCCGCCGGGAGAACCCGGAAAAGGGGGGAATGCAGCGCGGGGGTTGGAGGGGGAGCGCGGCCCGGGGGACGGAGGGTGCCCTGACACTGCCGGGTGCGCCGAGGCAGCTGAGGGGCAGAGCCCCCCGGTCCGCCGGCAGCCGGCACGAACCGGGAGAACCACAGGATTCTTAGGGCTGGAAGGAACTCTGGAGATCACCCAGTCCAGCCCCCTGTGCCGAGGCAGGGTGACCTGGAGCAGGTGACACAGGAACGCGCCCAGGTGGGTTTGGGATGTCTCCAGGGAGGGAGACTCCGCGCCCGCCCTGTTCCGGCGCTCTGCCGCCCTCGGCGCAAAGAAGTTCTTCCTCGTGTTGAGGTGAAGCTTCTTATGTTTTAATTTATGGCCGTTTCTCCTCGTCCCGTCGCTGGGCACCACCGAAAAGAGCGTGGCACCGTCCTCTGACACCCGCCTTGGAGAAATTTATGTGTGTGGGTGAGATCCCCGCTCAGCCTTCTCTTCTCCAGACTAAAGGGGCCCAGCTCCCACAATCTCTCCTCGTGCGAGAGATGCTCTTTAATAAAGATGAATCTTTATTTAAATTCGTTGCAGGGCTTCTGTTGAGGCTCTGGTGGACTTTGGGCAGTGGCCTGATGCTTGTAAAGGGGCAGAGCCCCACGTCTGGGCTGCTCCTGTGCCCCAGGGCAAGGAGGGGTGTCTGTGACAAGTGGATTTAAGCCTCTGCTCACCACCTTTGAATAATTCCCCTGTGGCAATGTGGAGTTACTGTTTTCTTCTTTTCTGCCCAGGTACGGAAAAGGAACATCCTCACAGGAACTCTGCAGCACATGTTTCGCCCTTTGGAGCCTGTGACATTCCCATGGGTGTTCTTGGTAGTTCAATGGAAGTGCATTAGGGATTATGTTTTACACTGATCTCAAATACTTCAGGCACTTTTGTTGCAGGCCACCTTGAAGATATGCTTTAGAGATCATAGTAAATCAGGCCCTGTAATTCACTAATGTAATTCACTAGTCAGATTCTTGGAGCATGGAAACCATGAAGAAGAAAGGGTGAGGAGTTGTGTGTATGGAGTGTGAGCGCAGAGGGAGGATTACAGGGAAGAGGAAAGAGCACACAGCATGGGCAGGTGAGTAATTGGAGGTGAATGAGATGCAAGTGCAAAACTGGCTTGTTCAAAGGAGGCACAATCATAAGTATATTTACTTTCCAGAGCAATGCATAGCAGTTAAAATGTATAAGTGAATACGGCCCTTGAAGTTTAGGGGGTTTATAATGTTGGGGTTTTTAATGCATAGAACTAATACCATATTACATTTCTGTTGGGTCTAATTAGTTGTATTAGACTTTGGTACTTGTAAAATTGACCCTTGTTTTAATGTAGACTGAGATGCTACTCCTTTGTTTTAAATAAATCTACTGTTTGCCTTGGTCGTCTGCAGTTTCTTCAGAATCAAGAATCTCAAACTTAGAGGATTTACACTTACTATCTTAAATAGGAATAAATAACATATAGAAGAGCGTATTGAAAGTAGTCTACCATAGGGGGTAAAAAACACAAAACCCACTGCATACATGTGTAAAACCAAATGAAATCTAAGGTAGGACTATAAATAGTCTGTGTATTAATCATAACTCTTTATTGCACAGTGAAATTGTGCACAGGTGGTTTGGGTGTTCAAGTATTTACAGAAGTCAATTTGTTTAGCATTTTCTTGCAGCAAAACCTTAACCATGTTTTCTGGGCTTACAATGTTGTTTCAAGTATAATTACAGCACCCTTGTAACATCTTTCATCCCATACTGCTGCTGAATATTCCCAATCTTGTCTCTGCTGTTTTACTTTGGGGATTAATGGTTGTTTCTAATTCTTTGAGTATTTTCACTAACATTTGCACAGAACTTCTCTTTCACCTTGGTTGTAACAAGACTTGTTTCCTTGGCACAGTTAAATACAATATTCCTTACAAGGCCAAAACTTTAAGACTCTTATCTAGAACAATAAAATGTTATATCTGATTTTCAGGTTTAGATGAGCAGCTAGACACTAACTTTTTTTTTAGTGCTGTGAGAGTCAAAACATATCGTGGCACAAATTTGTTTAAAAAATGTCAGCACGTACATAATTTTACAGTAGAGGTAATAAATTTGTGGCAAATACATGATTTACTAAAACAGAAAAGAAAAACACCGTTATATGCATATGCAAAAAAATTATAAATTCCTCACAGTAACTCCAAAGTAACTCATTTTATACATCTGTCAAATGGTCCTGCACAGTCCTAAAAATCACAGGCAGGGAAACAGGCAAACCCAAGTCAAATGTGCTTATCTCTTTTTGTCAGAGATTAGAGCTAAGGTCCATAGTTCATTGGGATTAACATTTTAATCACCACAGAATTTGATATATATTCAATTTCCTCTCTAGTTCATCTTCTCCCCTGACCTCCCCTCCCAAAAAAAGGAGACAGACACATTAATATAGGCAAGGAGATCTAAAAGACTAAGGAAAACAATTTTTCACTGTGTTCTCAGGTGTTTAATTGCCAAAAATACTTGAAAGTCAATTTGACAGGGGAGTAAAATTGACTGGTCTCTGATGGAAAAAGTAGATCTTCTGTAACAAACTAGACAGAGGAAAGAAAAATAAAGCATTTGGAAATTGGAACTTGGGCAATTTTGTGCTTTTACCTTGCATTTTGAAATGAATGGATGGAATTTTTCTTTTGGGGAAAATGTGGCAAAGGGAAAAAGGGACCACTTGAATGGCAATTAGAATTTTCCTTTTCCTCTTGCCTTTAAACCAACAATGTCTAAAATACTCTCTTGTCTCTACTAGAAATCATACATGGCTTAAGTGAACACTCGTTTTTTTATCCACAAAGATATTATAGACACCAAGCCATCATGGTGCTACAGTTCTCACCAGTTTTTCAACCTTACATGCTTGGCAAGATACAGTTTCATTCCTGCCTACAAATCAGTCTCTTTGGCCAAGCAATTGGTGAATTCTCTTCACCAGTTCAGATTGTTGGGTATCAGGTGCCTGAAACTTTTTTTGTAGCCACGTTAGCAGGGCAGAATTATAGCTGCCCTTTGAATGAGGAGTCAGTCAGGGAGGAAGAGCTCAACTTGAGGTAGTTTATGGCCAGACAGAGCTTGTACAAGTGCTTCTCCTATGTATCAGCATTATCATTTCTATTCCAGCCATAGGCTTAGTGCCCAAGTAGGTCATGGCTGGGATGGATTTTGACTTTGAGGCACAGTATAAAGGAGTAGGTTAATCCAGGAGGCATCTGTATGACTGCATGAGAAGACTGCATTTATGTTACTGGAAGAGTTTCCTGGTTTCCAAGCCTGTGCATCTTGTCTTCCTCTGGATTTCAGGTTGGTTTGGACAGAAGTGCACACCAGGAGTTTCTTCTCACCCCTACTCCACAGTCTGGCTTCTGTGCAAAGGCATCAGAGGTGTGCTGGCTGAACAGAGGTGTAGCACACACCATTGATTCCCTTAGGTGGGTATGTACAGGAACAGGATTCTGGTTGGATGGCAGCACATCAGCAGGAAAAGAAACCTCAGAAAAAAACAGACTCTCCCTCCCAAACCGAGGCACACAAACTCACTCCTTACATTTGAAAATGCAGACTCCACACGTCACACTGACTTTGTTGAACTGCACTTCATTAAGTGTCTCAACAGCAGTGGGTGGTGTCTACTCTCCCAACTTTGTATGTGCACTCTGATCATGCAGCCACATCACTCCCCCCTCATTTCACAGCTTCTCTCTGCAATAGCATTTATAAGATACTGTAGAGAGTTTAAGATTTCCTCCATCAAAATTTTGCGTGGTTGCAGTTGTTCTTCTGTAATGTTTCTTCTTATTGATGAGTTAGGAGATTTAAACACCCAGTGGTCACTGCCAGCAGGCACTCCCATCAGTGTTGTGTGGCTCATTTTGGGTTAGGCTAGTTTTGTGGGCAGTTTCTGTGGCCTTTGGGAACGAACTCTCCTGGAGGAGGAATGAAGTTTGACTTGAAAGGTGGGGATTGTTTCAGGGAAAGAAACTGGTTTCAAGTGTGCTGTTTGTGTGCATTGTACCGTGATTAATATAAACAAAGGGTTAAATTTCTCACTGTCCCTTTCTATCATATTTCACATGTTTTGAAGCACAAACCCACATGGCACAGATGTCAAGCAAACAGGGGAAATCAAGATATCCCACACCTTTTTCTGCGCCTGAATTTCCATTTCCTTCTTTTCCCCCTTGCTCTTCTTCTGTTACTGTTTTGTTTAAACGATGTTCTCTGCAATGCAGGATAAGGAATTTCATTGTCTCTGTAAAATACTTAGCACTTCAACTTGACGAAAATAAAATATAGCTGTACCCCTAAATACAGTATCACAGAGATTAATGAGCTCTGTACCTGCAAGAGAAGGAGCAGTGGATTTGTGAGGAATTGGATCCTGTGTCTCAGGTCTCTCAAGGAGTGAGAAGGTCAATTAAACCCTGGCTCGTTCTTATAACATTAAATCCTAAAACATGATGTCAGTCTTTGGGTCCCTACTGGGACAACCCTTATTGAAATTCTTTCAAATATTTAAGCAGCAAGACAAAGGAAGGAAAGCAGTTAAAGTGTATCCCTAATTGCCTTATGTTTTGATGGAATGTCCATTACAGGGGGAACTCCACGTTTGAAAATGTTCCTGCTGAGCTTGAAAATTGTATCAACCATCCTATCTGGGGGAGGCAGAGAGAGAAAGGAATATAAACAGAAAGAATGGTGTTGATGAAAGGAAATAATCACCAGCAGGCAAGGGTGTGATAGGAGGACAATAAAACTCCTATGCCAGGTTTTGGGCAGGATGAAGACAAAACCAGCAATAGTGTCCACAGTGCAATTTGATTCCCCCTCTCCAGTGTTGTGTGCCTGATGGCCTGTAAGATAAGGGGGGCCCAGGGGTACTGTGGGAGATCCTGGGATCCCAGGATTTGCTAGCAATAACAGTCACGAATGCAAAATGTCTTGTATCCTTTAATTCACATAAAATCCAAATAAAGATCTTCCATGAAAAATTTTGTCTGTATAGTCCCTGTATCTGACCACGCTGTAACATTTCTGTGTCATGTGGGGGGTTGACCCTGGCCAGCAGCCACACAACCCCTTGCTCCCCCATCCCCAGTGGGACAGGGGGAGAAAAGAGGAAGATTAAAGGTTAGAATGCACATGGGTTGAGATAAAAACAGTTTAACAGGTGAAGAAAAGACAAAAATGAAGCAAAGAAATCACTCACCACCTCCCACACGCAGACCAATGCCCAAACAGAAGCCACCTTGGGAGCCAAAAATCTCCCTTCTTCTACCTTATTTTTCACTGATGACCATGACCTTATGGTATTGTATGGTATGGAAAAGCCCTTTGGTCAGTTGGGATCAGTTGTCCCAGCTATGTCCCCTCACAGTGTCTTGCCTACCCTAACCTACTTCCTGGAGGAAAAGAGTGGGAAAAAGAGAAAGCACTGATGCTGTGCAGGCTCTGTTCAGCAACACCCAAAACTTTAGTTTGTTGTCAACATCACTTTTGCCCCAAATTCACAGTGTGGTATGAGCCACTATTAACTCAATCCCAGCCCGACCCAGTGCAATGTCTAAACAATTTAGATCATCATAATGCCAACTTTCAGTTGCTTAGAGGGTCTTGAAGAGGTTTTCTCAAGCACAAAAATGAGTACCAGTTACACTGTGCCCAACTCTGCTTGTTTTTACAGAAATCTCATTTAACAGATTGGCTTGGTTTTCCTGAGATGACTTGGTGTAGGATTAAGCCAAAGATAATAATGAAATAATATCCCAAGTTTGACATCTTGTCACCACTACTTGAAACAGAGCCTGTAGGCAGAGCCTATAGGCAGGTAGAAATTCATTCTGGGTGAAATGGTAGGAGAGAGCTTGTATATCTGATTTTATACCAAAAGTTCAAATCCTGTCTGATCTGAAAATTAATACCAAAGAGAAACTGCACGGGAAAATAAATGTTCAATTTTATCTGGACAGCACGAAGGTTTGGAATGAAAGACTCTAAAGGAATTTCTCTAGAAAGCCTCCTGACTGAGCATCAACTTCCACCTATAGGGAAAGTTCAAAGGAATTTTTCCAATGAGGCTAAAAGATAAATTCTTTCTTGTAGGGATTTCTCAGCTTTTCCTTTGATACTTTGGGTAATTCATATTTAGGGGAGAAATGGACGGTGAAGTCCATGGGCTTCCCCTGAGATGGCCTTCACTCGATATGGTGTTTGGGATTAAAAAACCCAAAGTGTAACTAAGTTTTATAGATGTACTTAAGGAAACCTTATCCCAAAGAAAGAATTACTCAAGGAATCAGGATAGAAGCAAATGTATAGTTCAGATAATTCCTGATAATCAAACTCCTGTGAAAATGAGACACAATCTCTTTACCCCATTAAATAGTTAACTGAAGGAATTCCTTTGCACTTTAAGTGCTTTCATTTCTTTGCCTAGACTTTGAGATTTTAAGGTGAACATTGAAACCAGAAGTTACTGGTTTATGCATTTGATGTCAGCTTAGAAATGGCATTTCACCTTATTGTACAAAGAAAATATGTGCTGGTTTTGCTCTACAATTAATTAATTTGTGTAGGAAAGGAAGTAAAAATTAATGCTTACTTAACTTTTTGTCATCTCTGGTTTGTAATGAATAAAACACTTTTGCATGCAGTCAGTTGGTTATTTTTAACTGAATGAATTTTTCACAGGAAATTCTGCTTTTAATTAACTTATCTAATGAATTCACAGCCAGCTGCAGAAACATAGAAAAAATAGTCAAGATTTTTACATTTGGGAAAATCATTTTATAATATTGTAAAGTGAATTCTTTTTTCAAAATGAACCCTTTAAAAGCTACCTTATCTTTTTAAATGAGTATGTCAGCCACCAATCATTCATGGTACATAATAATCAGAATTCTGGCTTTTTATTTCATATTGTTGGGAAAAAAATCATCAACTGAGATGTATTTAATAGCAACAAAATCAGCATGGGAATCTATTTCCATAGCAGCTCTATTCTAGAGTATTTTCACTTCATCCATAGATTTCTGTCTGTGTTTCTGCAGCAGAAAGTGCTGTGTTGTGTGAACTGCCCCTCATCACCAGAGCTAGGAAAATATGGGAATGCAGAGGAAGTGATTTGAGCCTTGTGGAAGAGCTGCATGTGTCCTTGTTCTGAAACCCCTAAACAACCACCAAGACAAAGCAGAGGGGACAAAGCTCAAATGTGGGATCAAAGATCTTCAGGAAGGGTGAGGAAAAGCTAACAGCCTGAAGAAGTGGAGAGAAAAATGAGAAATCATAGAAATGCTTTGAATAGTTCTCAAAAATCCTGCTAATCCAGCGAAGAGGCTACAGAAAGGCAGCATGTTCGAGTTATCAGAGGCAGCTTCACCTTGCAGACACGAGGAGAAAGGCATTTGGACTCACAGAACAACTGCTGAGTGTGTTACAAGTGCACTGACCCACCTCAGTAAAGAAGAAAAAGTTTAAAGCATGAAATTTTGAGTGTGAGAGTATAAACATCATCAGTATGTTTATGTTAGGTGTCTAACATAACATAATTTGCCAGCAATTGGGCTTTCTCCCCCTATCCCACATGAACAGCATAAAAAAAAAGAGGAAAAAGCAGATATGGCAGCTCTTATTCCAAGCTAATTTCAAACTCCAGAGGAATTCAAGCTGGTGATGTCTGCAGATGAGTTGTCTCCTTTTCTTCTCCCCTTGCGGGTCATTTATATCTGTTTCCCGAGTCACTCAAACTCGTTTAGAAACCAACTTAGCAGTAGTGCAGCGACCTTGGAGCCTTTCACAGCTCTGCTGAAATCCAAACAACTTTTCAATCAGCACTGGCAGAAACAAGGTCAGGTGCCAGCAGGCTCTCAAACCCCAGGAGTTCCTGCAGCTCTGGACTATTTTCAGAAGGCAGCAGAGCTGCAAAACAGAAACACTTCAGCTGCCAGCAGGGAGGGCTAATTAGATGGTCTGGAACATCAAGATCCCAATCCACAGCATCCAGCAGTCTCCCCAGCTTTTCATGGATGTTACTTCTCTGAATCACTGGGCTCTGAACCTGCTCCCTGAGCAACTCCCTTTTTCCTACTATCCAGTCCTGCTGAGCCCACAGCCATAGCAGCTGTCACAGTATCAGCAGCTCTTAATGCATGAAAATCAAAAGCAATTCTCCTCGCTCAAGAGAGAAGGTTTGTGTGAAGAGTTTTGTTCTCATTTATACCAAGAGTCTGAGTGGCAGAGGGTCCAAGAAGAGTCCCAAGGTATTCACACCTTAGGGTAGTTTTCAACTTCCTCTTGAGACTGGAGACCCTTGGGCTTATTTCTTGTTTGCCTGGAAAGTTATAGTATCCTGAGAGGAGTTAGAAGCGCAGAAAAATACAAATTTGAACACCAGCTGTATTTTGGAAAAGAGGGAGGTAAGACACCACCACGGGATGTTTCCATGCACAACCCAAGTGCAGGGGCTCTGGTACCACCACCAGCAAGGTGACTGCATTGCCAGATACAGATGCATTGCCTGCTATGAGGGCTTAGAGAGAGCGTGATGTATTTAACCTGTGCACGGCCAGAGAGCTCCCTGTTCACAGCTCACAAGGTAAATCACTGTTGTTTTATCAGCTATACAGTGTAGTCTGCACCTGTACACCCTCATCTGGGGACTCTACAGATCAGACAACCATTTCCTCCAACTCATAATCACGACTCTATTCATTTTTACTTAATACACTATTAGAAACATAGATGTGTGGTCATTTCTAGAAGTCACTTTAAACAAAACACATTACAGGAAATGTTAATGAAATAAATCTTTACCAACTAATTATGTTTTTGCGCAAACATATTGTAATAGTAGTTCTGGGTTGTTACTTCATTTATCTACCTGCTTAAGACTAGCTTCTGAAGAGCACTGAAGTTGGTAAGAACTAGACCATAAAATTTCTAATTCGATTTTCTAGGCAATAAGAATCTATTCTAAGGATTCTAAGGATCATCTAAGGATGACTCTGTGATCTCTGTTTGTCTATCACAGCAGCCTAGGGAAGAGTTCACGTGTCCAAGTGGGACATGTAAAATTGGTGGGAAGAAGGAAGAAAGAAGAAAGGAATCTTTATATAGTGAGTTACACCATTATTTAAATACTCTTCTCTGTATTCATCAAGGGAAAGCTCATTTCCAAATTAACATGTAAAAAATTATTAGTTGTTAAATTAAAATGCATTATTAATTAGAAATTAGATTCCCTTGCAAGCTTACTTAGGCAGGTCCTCCCTGGGTGGCAAAACTGAAGTACTACAAGAATAATGAAGTCTGAAGAAGAGTCCCAGAAAGCCATCACAATTTGCCTAGAAGTAAATATTTCGATGAGAATCCTCCACTTCAGAGTTCTTATTTTTTGTCCTGCTCTGGATCAGTAGAACTCTGTTCTGCAGGGGCATGGCAGGTATAACCAAACTCAGCATCTGGAATCTGTAGGGAGAGAGGAGAGCTTTTATGCATGAACTGGAGTTATAGAGACACCAGATGTTTCCATGTGCAGGAGCAGCAATGGAGTGTGGGTTTTGGCATCTGAAGTGTTTCCAGGAGTGAGTCCCATTAGGACACCTTTTTCTTACACCACCATCAGATGGTAAATGAGCACTAGCCTTCATTTTTGAAGAAAAGGCCTGATACCCAAAATGCCATGACAGCAGAACTCCTCACAGAGGGTTAAACTGGCAGGGTAACGTGATTTCATGGAGAAGGAGGACTGAGCAGCCAGAGACACAACAGTACTGTAACTTTTCAGATCACAAAGACATCTAGGACACACAAGCTTTTTCTGCCACAGGTTTCTATTTCAGGGTTTGATCCTATTAGACCTCGGTGCTCTTAGTAATAAAGCTACTGAGGCAGCTGTAAAATAAAACATATTACTGACAGGACAGAAAGGACAACGAAATCTCTCATCAGTTCTTGCTCTGACCACCACCGCCCCCAAATAATACAGCACTAAATATTTTTAACAGGTGATGCTACTTAGATGCACTGTCCTGTAGCAGCCCTGCAAACAAACCTCCACTACTTTTAACACCCCGTTATTTTTTTTCCAGCTGTGTCTGAAGACAGAAAGGCACCATGAACCTTGCCCTAAGCACCAAACTGAAGTGAAGCAAAAGTAATCTTGAACCTTCCACAACGAGTTGTTGATAAATGAGAACAGGTTTCCTCTTCCAAGTGGAATGACACAATTCTGTTACTTCATTTTTGTCAAGGTACTTTATAGTTATGATGTTTTGTTTTGTATCTTGAATGGGGCAAGAACTGTTTCGTCACAGGTTGCACAGCAAGGGCAGGGCCACTTACCCTTCTGGTGGGTGGAATCTCTCCCTGCCTGGGGGCAGCCAGAGAGGAAAGTCTGGGTGTACTGATGCTTTGGGTCATGCTTCTGAATCTGTGCTGAGATCCCTGAGAAGCCCAAGGGAATTAAACACTTGACTCCCATCAGACTGAAAAGGAAGTCATGTGCCTGAGCCTATTACTGCCTGTAAAATTCCCAGACCTAATATTAGCTCCAGAGGTTGCTCCACTGAGAGATCCCTTTGAGAATAAAAAAAAAGACCAACAAACCCATATTGCTTCCGTGCAATTTTTTCTCCCTAACCACGTTATCGTGCTGGAGTCAACAGCAATAATTTATGTTCCATTATGTGTGGTACTTAATTTAGACAGGCCAGCTGCCTTCTTGTCTGGCTGCCAGCAAAAAGAGTGCACAGTCTCAGGAAATAACAAGTTTGCAGGTTTCCCTTACCTGCCTTACTAACCTTACAGGGGTGCTGGGGGGATGGTGCTGGTTTGTTCCCTTCTGACAGGGAATTAACCCTGGTGTGAGCAAGTTTCCCTCCCCAAAAATACAGGGTTCCACTCTGCAGCACGTGGTTGTGTCTTGTCCACACCTCACAGCTGCAGAATATTCAAAAGTCCTTTCATGGAAACACTGCTTAGCAGTTTGAGAAGGTATTCTCCACCCTTAAGTGAGCCATTAGCATTAAATTAATCAGAAAATAATTATGGGATTTGCCAGGTAAACTTTTATCATGTTCAGTTAGTGAGTCTCGCTCTGAACCTACCTGCTGGCAGGGAGAGGAAGCAATGCTTCTTCATCCTGGTAGATTATGCCATTATAACCCCAATAAATCCTCTGTGCTGAAAATCTTCAACTTCTTAAATAACAGGAAAAAAAAAGTTAAATTAAAGAAAATCTGAATTTTAGAATGAAGCTTTGTAAATGATGGGAATTACATGATTATGTGCTGGGTGGGACATGGGAAGCAGCAGAACAGGAAAAAGCTTTCAGCAGTGATTGCATTTTCCTTATACCTCATTTTTGTGCAATTGCTTAAAGTAAGGGCTCACAGCTGGGAGAAAGCCCACTTGTGCATAAAACAAGTCAGCCTTGTTTGCTCAGAGTTGGCACTTGCCACGTATTTTGGAGAAAGGAGTAACCACAATGGGAAGGATTTTCCCCAAGGAAGCCTCAGGGCATGGGTTCAGCTCTGTGGCACAGGGGACCCCACTTAATTTACCTACAAAGCAGCTTTGCTGCACAGAGGCAAAGGGCAGCAGTCAGCAGCCATCAGTCTACAGTCCTCCATCTACTGTCCTCTCTTGCCTGCTAAGAGTAACTGTACCAAATGTATGGGGCTGTTTTATGGCTGCTGATCCCTAAGGAGACAACTATACACACCCCAGTCATCACACTGGGCTGGACAGGATTTGGCTCAGATGAACTCTTCGTCTTAAACGTCACCTCGTAAATGGTAATGCTTGGTGGGCAAACAAACTGCAGGACCCACATTCTGCTGCACGAGACCTGCATGGCTACGTTATAGAGTAGAGAGTTTTGTCCCACATGGACAAAGGCACAGCATGGCCTTCCTTTCTTGGAAACCACCACGAAAAGGCTCACCCTTCCCTGGCATGATGGGAGAAACACAAATGCCAGGGGAGAGCCTGAAGCAGTGACACAAGAGCCTTCCCTCCACAGACTGGAAGCAGCAGCCTGTAACAGCATCCTGAAGTGTATCTGCCTGGTGGAGATCTACAGTTAAAATATGCAGCTTCCAGCCCTAATCTTGACTAGATCACTTTGCTACAGCTGAAATAAAAGATGGGAAAAAAGAGGAGTGTAGCACTCCTCTACCTTTGACAAGGAGCTTTGAGCTGATAGGAAGCACACAAGAAATAGCATTTTCCTGAAAATACTTGTAGAATTTGTATTTCATTGCAGCCAAGGTGGGAGGAGATTTATTTATATCTGTTCCTAAACCCTGCCTGGTTTCATTCTTCTACTGATTTTCCTCATAAATGGAGCAACCACTAGCCCAGAGCCACTTGTTACTCCATCGGAGAAGTGAAAAAAACAGAAATGTCACAAGATAAATAGGCCACGGCTGAATTCGGCTTTTGCAAATGCTGCCCTGCGTCAGCAAAATGAAAAACAAAGGCAGTTCACATCACAAGTCACAGCAAAGTAAAACAACCTGTCATCAGAGTCAATGGAGCTCTGCACAGCGTTCCTCGCAATCCATCCCCTGGAATTCTGCTCTCCATATCCCACCAGTCACGTGCAGAGCCTGTGCAGAGGCATTTTCCACAGATGGTACGGTGTCACCTGCTTTTGGCACTCTGCTTTCTAGCAAATGCCTCGGGAAACAACGTGCTTTGCCTTTCCAGCAGGGAGCAGGAATGCCTGCTCCAGCCACACCACCTCTGGTGGCACAGCTCCAGCCCCAACCTCAGCAGGCTCATCATAGACCCCAGTGCAGTCCTGCCCCATTGGCACAAACCTTGATCACAGCAGAATATAATGATGTTGGCAGTACAGGAGACTTATTTATGTGTATATATATATATCTCATATAATGTGTTGATATCCTACCATATATCATATGTATACTGGTCTCATATATGTTATTTTTGTGGGTGGCAAATAACCCCCTAGCAGGAGGACGGCATAGCGGAGAAGGGTGAGGGTGATGTGCCTGTGAAGTCCATGGAATGAATCACAGAATATTAAGGGAGCGGAATGGATCTTAAAGATCATCTAATCCCAACCTCCCCCCCACCCATGGTCAGGGGCACCTCCTATTAGACGAGGTTGCTCAAGGCCTTATTCAACCTGGCTTTGAACACTGCCAAGGTTGGGACATCCACAACCTCTCTGTGCAACCTGTTCCAGTGTCTCACCACCCTCACAGTAAAAAATTTCTTCCTAACGTCTAACCTAAATGTCCCCTCTTTCCATCTGTACCCATTCCCCCTTGTCCTATCACTACAGTTCCTCATGAACAGTCCCTCTCTGGCTTCCTTGCAGGCCCCTTCAGATACTGGAAGGTGCTCTGAGGTCTCCACACAACCTTATCCAGGCTGAACAGCCCCAAGTTTCTCAGCCTGAGGTGCTCCAGTTCTCTTAACAACCTTGTGGCCTCCTCTGGACTTGCTCCAACAGTTCCATGTCCTTCTTGTGTTGGGGGTACCACATCTGGACACAGTATTCCACAGGGGAGAGCAAAAAGTAGAGGAGGAAAATCCCCTCCATCAACCTGCTGGCCACGCTCCTTTTGATGCAGCCCAGGACATGTTTGGCTTTCTAGGCTGCAAGTGCACACTGCTGAGACATGGTGAGTTTTTTGTGAATCACTACCCCCAAGTCCTTCTCCGCAGGGCTGCTCTCAATCCCTTCCCCGCCCAGCATGTAGGTGTGTCTGGGATTGCTGCAACCCATGTGCAGAACCTTGTACTTTGCTCTGTTGAACTCCAAGAGCTTTGCATCAGCCCCACCTCTCCAGCCTGTCAAGGTCCCTCGATGCAGGGTGTGACTGACCAGAGCTGTAGCAGAGCAAGGTGACTTCAGCTTGACGCAGCAGGGACTGGAGGGGGGCCTTTGGTTTAGATCAACAGCTGAGTGGATCAACTGGTGGTTTAAATATCTCCCTCATTTAAATTAGCAGGGGGAGAATTAAACATTACACCTTCTGAAAGAACCTCGTCAGAGTATTGGACTCTGACATACAGTATTACAGGTTCACAGGTGTGATGAAACCCAGGAGAGTATTCCCTTAACCCATACCACAGCTATTAACCTTTTACCTACCTATGAAATTCTGTTGTACTTACATAAACTTTTCTCTCCTAGAGGCACTCTGTCAAGCCTCTCAGGAACAGATTACAGTTTTAGAAGCATGTGGAAAGTGCATTAGCCTGTTCCTCCCACTAAAAGCCCTCTGCCCAACATAGCAGCAGTCGGGAGGGTGGCACATCTGAACCATGAACTCATTCCCAGTGCAGCAGCTGATTGTATCTGGTGTTGAGAACACAGCATTACTTTTATGGAATCTCAGACTGTTTTCCCAAATATATCAATGTAGTAGGGGAAGAAAAAGAGTGGAATTAGTGAGATTAAGGATTCTAGAAAAGTGACACACAGAACCACTGCCACCAGCCCCAGTCAGCTTCCTACTGCATTTGCAATTTAAAGAGAGGGTGTGTAAGAAGCTCCCACAGTTTAAAGGTTACTGTGGTATGGACTGCTTAGTACAGAAACAAACCACTTAACAACATTCCCTGTGCCTTCATCCAGGGAACAAACCTGTTCTTCCATTTCCACATCTCCCTTACACAGTGCTGGCTGTCAAACACTGCAGTAACACACTGCCCCATGGACCTACCCCTGCCCACACACCCCACTGCTGGCTGCTTCTGCATCCTCAGTACAGGCAGTTGTGGTGTCTGACACCAGCTGGTTCCAGATCAAAATCATCATCCTTCAAAAATGAATTATGAATCCAAGGAGATCCAACAGAGGCACAGAGGCAAGAAAAGCTGTATTTGTGCAAGCTGAAAAGTAATAGAAAAAAAGTTTCTGCTTGCATACTTTTAGAATTAAAGCCCAGCCTCTCCACAAAAAAGGTCTGCCCACACAGTGACACGATGCAACTGATGTGTCATTTTAAGGCAGCTCAGCCCAACCTAGACTATTCAAAGGAGAAGTGGTCAGGGAAGGGAAAATCAACAGGAGAAACTGAGCTCAGTGTACAAAAAGGTGACCCAGGAATGTGATGTTATCACATGCCTTTTTGTTTGTTTGGGGTTTTTGGTTTGGTTTGGGGGTTTTTTGGGTTTTTTTTTGTTACAGGCTTACATAGGCTAAAGAAGAGCTGATGCCCCAGGGGACCGAGCAGGTACAGAGCCAGGCCAGGGCTACAGTAGAGGCAGAAACTGTAGAGATGACCAGTTACTGTTGAGCAGCTCTCTGATAAAAATATGGTGAAGAAAGCAAAAATGCCAAGGGATCATCCAGGGTGTCTTGGTTTTCTCTCAGGCGGGAGTGTATGATGTTGGCAAACAGCTGAGGAAGGTCTTTATCTTCCAGTGAAAACCAGAAACTTAAAAGATGTCTGATTTGACAAATTGGTTTAATCAACAGCATCTATCCATACAGCCACCATACCCTACTGCAGTTTCAACTTCTTAGATCATACAGCTTTGGGTTTGCTTTGGAGGACTCTTCAGGAAAGGAAGATCCCTCCCTCCCATTCTGATCATTTGGAGGAGCCACTCAAAACTTTATATGTTGCTGCCATAAATGCCTTGGCAATGCACTGTCCCTCCACAGTTCTCAAGGACTGGCTTCGTGCAGGGAATGCCCACAGGGTTCAGCTTGTTCTTGCCTCCCAGCCCTCACAAAATGATCCACCCAGGTTATTGCCGCAGAACTGATCCCCTCACATGGATCAGTTTGCAGGACTGAGACCAAAAGGCATAAATGGAAATAAAACCAACCAAAGCAAAAATAAAATAGCCCTTAGCGCATGTTTAGTTACAAAAACCAGAGTGGCAAATAGGAAAAGGATGCATATCTCCCTGTTACATTATTGGCTACTCAGTAAACACTGCAAAAAAACCAGATGCTGGGCAGTCACCCTTTTTCATTTGAGCACAATTAAAACCCCTCTATGCCAGCATATTATGTACAAAATCACATACAGTTAAATAAGCAACTGAAAGTGTGAATGAGATTCTAATATACAGTACTTTCACACAGCCAAAGCTATTTTATTTTACAAGATGAGTCTTTTGTGTTTGTCTTTGTCTGAAAGCCCAATAAAAACAGCGTGAACTAGTTAAGCAAAATTTAAGAGACAACTTACAAAGTAATATTTGCATAGCACTGTAAATCTGCGTATTTGCTCGGGCACAGTTCTTAGTAAAAACTACAGTAGGTTGGGTTTTCTTAACAGCTTCTTGTTTCTCATGAGATTCAGACACCTCTCTTCTGAACGTCATAAAATCAAGTGTAGGAAAGAACTTGTAAAAATGTACAAAAATATATACACATGCACACTCAATGCATACCCTGTATACAGGTGTTTTTTTTTATTATTACTCGTTAAGATTTGGCTAATATAACGATCATCTGGTACTTACACTTCCCTCCGAATGACAAGTTTGCAACAAACCAATCAGCTTAAGGATGGCGAGCTCTCTCAGAGGGAAGGTTCTCGTTAAAGCTACAGTACTTGCTGGTGATCTGAGGAGTGAGCGACACGCCGGCAGCGCCTGCCGGGCGTTCAGGCGAGCTCAGCATTCAGGTTGTCACAAGGTGCAGCTCGGACAAAGCTGAAGCGAGAAACAAAACCAAAGGGGCACAGCTTGGCTCTCTGCACGGGTGCACATGCACGTTATAAAGGAGGTTCACAGAACCAGTTCATGCCTCGGGTTAAAAAAAAAAAAGAAATTAATTTAATTCCTGATTAGGCTCTGCTACCTACTCTCCTTCCCCCGGAAATTAGATTTTGGCGTGATTAGTAAATTGGTGTGTTTTCCTTAAAAATGCACGTTGGCCAAAATAAAAAAAAAAAGGAAATAAAACTTGTGTAAGACTGCCAATTGGTAGTGGTAGCCCCTGTACTAAAGAATACTTCTAATTCAAATTTTAAAAGTACTATTATATGCTGTATATTTTAAAATTTTATATTTAAATTTTAAAAGTACTACTATATTCTGGTTTCTGCCCAAGTGTCTATTTTTAAAATACATTTCCTCCTAAAAAGATAAAATGCTGTTTCTGCTAATGTAAAGCTTTTTAGAAGTAGACAATCAGCTACACTCAAGTGCTTTCAACAGTGAAAGTACACAAATTAACTTTGTTCACAGTTTCAAAAATGGAAGAGTGGCTGGTAACTACAGGTCTAACATTTTAAGAAATACAGGCAGCTTTCCATAAATCTAGAGAGGCTGAGGATAAGAGAAACATGACATGTTTGTCTTACAGATGCCAATCCAATCTCTTCCCAATTCCAAAGTATGAAATACCTTCCAGTCATTTTCTGGTGGCTAACAAACGTGGCACAGACCCTGTAACCCTGACTTCCAGAATGTTTTCCCTCAAAACCACAGCAGGTAAAAAAACCCCACAACCAATAATCTGCAAGGATCTTGCTGCAGAGACTGCTGAGTCAATCAGATAAACTGTCCTTTGAGATAAACAGGGGGGAAGTGTGGCAGAATGAGAGTTACCATCTCTAACAAGCCTTTAAGACGAATTCTGACCCCAATCATGTCAACATGGCAAGGGTTATCTTGTAAGTTGCCACAGGGAGATCTCACATTCATATTTGAGTTAGAATTTGCCTCCCACATACACACACTTATCTCTGGTTTGCAGCTCCTGGTAATCACTCAGTTTTCTCAGAGCAGGAATTTGGCTGGACCTGTTGGTGGTGTTCCTCCTCCCTTCTGTGATGCATCCTGCAGCTCTCAGCATGCCTGTCCCCTGCTTCACATCACGGGTTCACTCAGCCCCAACAGCCCTGGAGCTGCCCATTATGATCAAAAAGTTCAGAAATACAGAAACAAGTAGCTGGGACAGAGCACAAATTCAGCGTTCCCATAACAGGGATGGGGCTTCTTCATGCAGCCAGAAACCAGAACGTGTAGCAATCATCTGCTGTGAAACAGAACCTTCACACCAAGGGACACAAGCACATGGCACCCAGGAGACAATGAGCTACAGTGCTGCATCTGATCTTCAAAGGAGGTTGAGGAATGGATTTTTCACTTTTATCTGTACTGGCCTCCAGCATCTGCATGAAACACATGGGTGAGGTCTGTCCAAGCTTGGCTTTACACTTAATACACACTTTTCCAAGATGCCAAAAGACGTGAGATTATCTGTCTTGAATCTGAAACACCCTGTGTAGTGTGAACTCAGTGTTACTAAAAGCCTCTGACCCCACACTTCTTTAATCAAAACGTACATGAAGCAAAACCAGATCTGTTGTGCAGTCCCAAGACAGAAACAGCACCTTTAGCCACAGTGACTCCCGCTTGAGAGTTACTCTAACTCTTGGTAAGGACCTTGCCCCAGCTCCTTTCTGTTGTTTTTTCCAGTGCCAGAGGGACCTGTTGCCAGGTAGGGATGGCCTGTAGGGATGGCCTCTATGAGCAGGCGTGGGAAGGACTTCTTTTCCCTGATAAAAGTTTTGCTCTGAAGTAGCAAAGTTGCACTATCGCGTAACAGCAACACGGCTGTGTCACTTCAGACCTGCAGAGCACGTCAACCAGCGCCAAAATTCAGGAAGACAAAACCCCAGCTGTGTGAGACGATTTCTGCGGGACTGGTTGAACTGGAAAGCTCAGAGTTCCAGCTGAGAGGTCGCAATCAAACCATCTGCAGAAGATACAGGCGAGCAAAAGTACAGACATTGGTGATGGAGACGAGTGGGTACCACGTGGAAGTGAGCAGGCACACTCACTTTTCCTGTGAATTCCGGGCAATTAGGACACAGGCAGCAGTCAGATTCATTGGTCAGCAATTAAGTGTAGAGCCCTTCAAGGTAATTTAAAGCAGAACAAAGGAACGTTGCCCATGCTCTTTGTGCTGGAGACAGGTATTTCACTCAGTGATGCAACATCAATTGCAAGAGCACATTCAGCCCACAATGAGCAAGAGAGAACTGTAATCCCACTGAGCCAAGACCTCTGGGTATCAGGTCCCTCTTCAGCATCAGCTTTTTGTGCCTTCCTAACCAAGATGCCACAATGCCAGCAGCTTCCAAGGGTTCTTAGACATAGGTCAACACGATGCTGCTTTGGAACTATAAATCCCATTTGGAGAGCAACATCCCTGTTCTTCATGGCCAAGGCCAAAGCCGTACATGTACCATCTGTCCACGTAAGTCTGAGAACCATTCCTTTTCAGAGCCAGTGCTGCACTCCATGGCAGTCAGCTTGCAAGTCCACACTGGAGAACATGGAATTTACTCTGAACAATTAAGCAATAAATGAAAATTCTGAAAGGTGGAGAGAGAAAACGCTCCCATAGCTGTAAGTTTATTAAACCTATCATGGTTGAAAAGCAAAAAGACGAAAAACATGATATATTTTTGTTTATTATTGCTCTTAAAGGGCTTGGTAGTCAAATATACAAGCTATGTTCTATTAAACCAGAAGAAAATAAGATATAAAACCTATGCTCACTTTTCCAACCCAATCCAGCTGCTAATCTTCATTAGTGACATTAACTTCAGCTATTTTCAGTCATTTTAATTTATACATACTCCGTGTACGTGTGCGCGCGCGTGTGTATAAAAACCCTTATTTGAGGAGATAAAATTCAAAATGAAGAGATTTTTGTTGGTTTCATATTGGTTTGTGCACTGCCGTATGTTTCAGTTTTTCAAGAGGTTACTGATATGTCTGTTTAGAAGAGCAAAATTTAAGTATCTGATGATGTATTTATTATATTTTCAAAAAGAAAGCATGACCAATAAATTATGATAAGAAAATATGAAATGTTGATTATTCTCCCCTTGATGTACATGCACTAATCCCATGATTCTGAATAGGGAGTTACATGCACTAAGAGGAGAAAAGGATCCTGTAAAGAGAAAGGTTATTAATTCCCTTCTCCTCTAAGCAGCTCCCCTCTTCTCAGCATTAAGAAGGGATTTATTTTGTGAAAATCTTGTCATGCCCATTAATATACTGCTCAAAATGTAGAGTATAAAACATAGTCAGTGGTCAGCCTGCTTTGCAAGCCTCTTCTGCTAAGCCAGTACATTTTATATATACTCAATATCATCTTCAGGAAGCAAGTATACAGCATGTGTAACATCTTTCTAGGAAGTAAGAATTATACCCATTACTGAATTACTTAAGAAAAAAAATAAAGAAAAGAAAGAAAGAAACCCCACTGTTCTTAGTCCTCCTGTTAAAAATAGGGAAAAGCCAGAGTTAACTTTATCAGCACTGGGATGTCTGACTGTATTTAGAGACAAAGTATGAAAACCTCCAGCAAGGACAACAGAGTCATGGCTGGGCTCTGTTCTCCTCAATTCCCAAGGCATGATCCAAATTCCACTAACATTAGCAACAGTTTTGCATTCCCTGTCTTAGGGAAGATTTATTGAGGGGACAAAGATGACATACTAATGCTGGGGGTCTGGGTACAAGGATTCAGCAAGGTTGAGCCTAACAGGACACAGACAACATAGGTCATCCTTCAAATGCTCTTGTTGAAAAGACCACAAATAAAAACCAAGTGCATGACAGAACAGTGATCAATGAGCCCAAGTAAAATATTTTTCTAAGTTATAAAATTGCTCTTCCAGTGTTTGGAAACAGAAAAACCTGTGGGAGAAGAGGTTACATTCCAACAGTTAAGAGTAAATACGAAAAGTAGGTAAATTATTACTCTCTTCTCTTGGTTACTGGAGCAAAGATGAAAACAACAACCAGTGCTTTGATAAGATCTGTTCTTTACAAAAGTGAGACAAGTACTCTAGTGGCAGCTGGGTTAAAGATACAGACCCTGAGGGTAAGCTTCTGCCCTCAGCTGTAAATCTGCAACTCATTTCACCCACTTCTCAGTGCAGCCAAATGCAGATTGTGACCTTCAGACTTGAACATACAGGTAGTTACCATCTGTTTGCAAACAGTTCTCCAGCTCTGCATACAGCAGCAATCTACAAAAATCTCTGAATGTGCGTTTGTAAAAAAAGAAAAAGGAAAAAAAGAAAGAAAAAAAAAAAGGAAACAGATAACAGACATGATTCTGATCTCTAATTTTCAGTGAAAAAAACCCCAAAATGTCAACAAGCAAAACTAAAGATACTTAAAATCCCTGAACAGACCTCATACTCTTTCTAATGCTTAACAGCACAGCTTACCTTGCAGTATAACTTCACATGAACATCTAAAGCATGGCCAAGTCAAAAGTGCAGCACACCCTATCCTTACACACACAGGGTAAGATCCTGGCCCCGTATGAATCACTGCTGAAACTCTCATTACAAGTTCAAGAGATGGCAGCATTTGAAATCTGACTGCTCCAGACCTCTCCTTTTCACATTTTTGTCAAAAGAAGACATTTTGAAAACTATTGTGCTGATTTCTGCTGTTGCCTCCCAGTTTACTGAGAGAGGTTGGCTGAACTGGACTTTGGTAATGAGAGATGCAAGCAGAAATAAAAGGAGAAATCGTTCAGGACAACTGAATAAATTTCCTTCTTTGCACAACTCCAAATCCCATGGTCAACCATTGATTCAAAAAAAACCAAACCAAGCCCAAACAGATTCAAAATTATCATACATGGTGTGAAATAGGGCAAACAGCACTCAAGACTAAAGTAATATTTTGAAATTAAACAGCCTTGAGCAGTTAAGCAGGAGATGTGATGGGAATTTTGTACTGTCTCAGTACGGATCTGTTCTATGGGAACTGCTGATGAATAATGCACTGCTTCCAAACTCCACTATCTGTTCTCCCTCATTACGCAAGTTTTAAGACGTTGCCTGAAAATAAAAAGTATCAGTGTAACGTACAAATAGGATTTCATCTGTAGCCATGACAACACAGCCAGAATGACTCTAACCCCATGAACACCTGTCAATTAATTTAAGAAGGGTGTTTTTTCCTGGCTCATTAGTAAAAGAAGTTGGAAATCAATAAACATTACGTTGGCTTTAGCAAGAGGAAACATTCAATGGCTCCTGTTGTAAAAGTGAGTGTAGTGCTCTTGACAGAAACCAGTGTTTTCAGTCATCTGAAGACACACGTGGCCACGTGGCCTTTTCTCCCCCACCTCAAGTCCTCCAACAAAGCAAGAAAAATTAGTTTCTTCTTCCACCCCACCCCAGATTTTCTCCCATAGCTTGATTACAGTAATCCTTAAACAGGTAGAAGGTTCACGTGTTCTCTTCAGTCGATGCCTCCAACGTCTTCATTCTTGGCTCAAGTTTTATTCATTAATATTAGTCATCAGTTATTAAGAAAAAGATAGTTTCTAAGTGTTTGTTGTTGTTTTTTTTTTAACTGAAGTTAATGGGATACCATAGTCTGGTTATATGTGCTGAACTGCAGCCATCAGTTACTCCTTTTTCTTGAATTCCTGGTTGCCATAGCTGGAGCCTTTTTCTATTTCAGTTACTCCTATCAGTCTACGAACTCCAAAGGAAGCTTTAAAATACAACAGAGAAATGAGAGGCATATTAAAACCAGTTCAAGGATTCAGGAAACCACATGTGAACACACAAGCAGAACCCACATGAGTTCACCCAATCCCAAAGTCAGTAGTGACTGCAGACCAACTGAAACTAAAAGAGGGGGACAATCCAGATTAAAAAATATAATTACTGCTTCTGTTGTTTGACAGGACATGTAGCATGAACACTGAAGCATATCCCCTTCCTCATCCCTGTTTTTTTTTTGTTAGGTTTTTCTTTTCTTGGAAGGGTTGGGGTTTATGTATTTGTTTGGTTTTTAATATACAGACAAGTTGTCCAGTGAAAGTATTTTTTCCTTCAGGGACCATAATAATGGCCTACAAGAATCACCTGCTATTGATTACTACAGTTATTGCCTAAGATATGAAGGCAAATATTCCTGAATTAAAGCTTTTGAAATAATTAAAATGCTGTACAATATAAAGACTACCAAGTGAGTTCCCAAGTGTTTTCCTGCAAGCCCCATTCATAATAATTAATATACAGAACTTATTGGAGGTAATAGATCTTGTTCTGTGTCACACTGGGCTTGGCATCTTCTCTGCTTTTATTACCTGCTCCAACAAGTCCTAGGAATGCAAGGATAAGGAGAGGTGATCCACTTGCAAAAACTCCAAAGCCAAATGTGAAGAGAGGAGAGAGGAGAACTGTGGCCCAAAAAAGAAAATTTAGGAGAGTCCATGGTCTCCTAGGAGGTTTAAACTGCTTGCCAGGAAATATGCCTTCCTGATTATACATCTCTTGCAAAGCATCCTGGGGGAAAGAGAAGAGAGAAGAAAACAGGTTCATAATATTTGCACCAAGCAAGCCAAGACTAGACAACTCCAGGACAACACATAGGACAGTATCCATGGTAAATACCCATCAAGGGTGCACAGCATCCATTTCCATCTGCTGTCATTTTTCTGGGCATTTCCATTGATTGCCAAGGTGACTGTATTAGTCCTTTGAAGGCAATTTTTTCCACCATCAGAAACTGAAACCTTGTCCTTTCCACTACCAAATACCTTCACCTCATCTCTTGATTGTTTAGGAATTGAAGGCAGCATCAAGCCAGAGGCCAGTTCAGGCACTACGTGCACTCTTAGCTGGGTGCTCTTTCTTTCCTTTTTTATTTCCAAAAAATTCAGCATGATTTAGCAAAGCCCAACAGGAAAATGCTGTGTATAGAGCCAGGAGGGTAAGGCAAGGAATGAGCTCATGAGCAGGGACAGCACCATGCCAGCCACAACCCAGGGACTCCAGCCCATCCTGAGCATCGCAAGCAGAGCCTGCAGAGAGATGCAGTCCTGAAACATGTCACTGAGATGCCCACAGTCCTCCCTCAGTCTGTAAGAATGTTCTCCAAGGTTTCCAAGCCACTACCGAGGTTGGCTCAAGTCTGGCTATTTCTTTTTTCCCTGCTTAAACTGTTTTTCTTTAAGTTTACTTTGCAAAGGACTTTGCCAGTAATGGCCTTTTGAGGATAAGACCCCTGTGCAGGAAGAGGATTCCAGTTACAAAGTAGTGCTAACACTGTGAGATCAATATATATAATACCCACATATATAAGCAATACCTCCCTGGCAACACCTCACACCAAAGCTGAACGGAGCTACAGCCAAAATCAGGAGGGATGAGAACAAATGGTGCCAAGTTGCACCAGGGGAGGTTTAGCTTTGATATTAGGTAAAAAATATTTCCATGAAAAATGCTGTAAAGCAGTGGAACAGGCTGCCCAGGGAACTGGTAGAGTCACCATCCCTGGAAGTGTTCAAAAAACATGGATATGGCACTTGAGGACATGGTTTAGTCGTAAACGTGGTGGTGGTGCTGGGTCGATGGTTGGGCTTGATGATTTTAGAGGTGTTTTCCAACCTTAACAATTCTAGGGTGCTAATGGGAGATGGGGGGGGGAAAGATGATGATAGCTACTGCTCTTTGTAAGATAACTTCTCTCTCATTAACTGAATTAGAGCTTAAATTTAAATTTTAAATTTAAAAAATTTTAAATAAAATTGAAACTTAGAACAATTTGCTGCCTACCTACAGACTAAGCACAAGCTTGGAAATGCTGCAGCACAGGTCATCCTAGCTGGAGAAAGCCCAAGACAGTTAAAGTTTCTCTGCTCTTCTGTTGTTTTTCTTTCCACAAAGAAAAACAACACAGAAATCAAGATACACATCTGAAGTTTAAAAATCCACCAGTTAGGGCTGGACAACATTAATTACAGTTCTCTCCTACTCCCCACAGAACTGTTAAATCTGCAGTCAAGAAAATAACCATCTGAGGTTAAAAAAGAAAAAAAAAAAGAAAAAAAAAGAAATGACAAGAGGAAAAGCTTTGAGCCATGTGAAGGCATGATGTGCTCTACCAGTCCCTGGCATCAGATCCCAGGGACTGTCACACCATGTCACACACCACTGCAGAAGTATTACCAGGAGGCAGAAGGAAAGTGACAGTGGAAGAAAAATGAAAGCAAAGAACAATTGCAGCTGAAAGCCAGGACTGGCTGTCCCTGACAGACAGTTATCACTCTTCTTGAGTGCCTAAAAACACCCACAGGAAAAATGGAGCTTTTAGAAATCTGTGACAGAGATCCAAGAGCTGAAGAATGCAAAAAGAGAGTGGATTGCTATTAGTCTTCCACAGCTCAGGCGTATCTCTGAATTCCTCTGTGCTTCCTGGCAATTTGAGACCTACTCACTGGCCAGCCCTCCACTGCCAAGGGGCTCTTCTGTCCTGCTCCTTCCAGCAGTTTGAGGGATGGCTGCCTAATTATACATAATATCCTATGTCTTCCCTCCATCCAGTAGAAGAGTGTGCATTACTCACTGCCTTAATACACGCTCCCTGTGAAAAGTCCCAAAAGACAGAAAAGAAAGCAAAGCTGTTTACCTTCTCCTGGTAAAGCTTATGAAGCCAGTTTGCAGCTTCCTTTTCATCTTGAGGGATATCTTCCAGAGGAAATCTCCTGGTTTAGTAGAGAGATTAAAAAAGCAAAGAAGAAGAACAAAAAAGGATTAAGGGAAAATCCAGGTATTTGACTTTAGCCCTCTATTAGGGAAGATCTTCCATTCAGTGAAGGGCATAAATCACAGGCAATACTGTCACTGATGGCAGAGGTCTTAAATACAGAGAAGAACCAGGACTTAGAAAACAACCAATTCTTCATTACAAAACTCATATTCTTAAGACAAAATAAACTGTTCAAGCTCCTATCAGTTTCAGCTCACATCAGTAAAATAAGCATTTCCCACTCAAACACTGTTTTTCCTTCACCACATCCACCATTGGCTGATTCCCAGTGAGCTCCCAGAGCCTCTGCCTCTGGCTGAGGCACCCAGAGCTGGGAAAACACAAGCAAGTGGTAAACCCAAGGATAATTGTTTGTTACATTTTGGTAGAGAAAACCCCATTTTGGAATTAATGGGAGAGGCAGTTAAAAATTCGCTTCAGACCAACTCTGAGGAAAATGTCATCTTCTGCAGGGACTGCACTTGTCCCTTCTGCCTCTCCAGCACTGCAGACTGAGGCATGCAGGTCTGCGTACCAGTGAAAATTATGCCCAGAGAGGCAGAGAGCAGGTTTAGATTAGTTATTAGAAAAAAAGTATTTACTGAGAGACTGGTGAGGCCCTGGAACAGGTTGCCCAAAGAAGTTGTGGATGTCCCATCCCTGGATGGGACAGGTTGGATGGGGCTCTGAGCAACCTGGTCTAGTGGAAGGTATCCCTGCCCATGGCAGAAGAGTTGGAACAAGATGATCTTTAAGGTCCCTTCCAGCCCAAGCCATTCTATAATTCTGTGAATGCATTCTAATTAATTTCTAATAATTTTTGCATCCCACAAATGAACTGAACGCCAGATCTGACAGATTTACCTTCATGAGCTCTACCATGAGGAGTTGCTCAATTAATATAAATAATGCTCAGTTAAAAGTCATCTGCTGAAAGCTCTCCAGTGAAGCTGTCACGGTGTTGCTCTGCCACCACTAGAGGGAACTCACAGCAATAACATTTGGTAACTTCCTGATTATTTTCTCTGTAGCCAGTTGGGATAAAGACTGTTATCTGCTTCGGGGAGCTAAGCTGCTTACCTCTGCACAGGTAACTGTGTACACATATACCAAGAACACGAGCTTACGTGTTTCCTTTCTCTGAACTACATTAAGTCTTCTGGCACAATAAGGACGTGTTCCATTTTCAGGAAACAAAAAAACCCATAAAAATAGTTTCTTTATTCTCATAGCTTCCACTCCAAAACAGAGAAAAAGCTTTAAGCTGTAGAAAAGCACCTTGAGAATATTGATGCAGTTCACAAACATATGTTAAACTGAAATTATTTACACACAGCCATTAGTTTCTTTCATAGGGTACAATTGCTAATTTTACCTGGCAACATCATTCTCAACAGGATTTTATGAACCCAAACCTCTTCTAACACTATTGAAAAATACATTTCTCTTCTTTCCTCTCACTGCCTCTCCAAGAAATAAAACCAACTTGCACCTCCATGAGCAAGCCATAGGATATTTCACTGAAGGCAGCTGTTCTTCAGTGTATAATTGTACAGAAGTGCATCCATGCATGGGTACCTCAGGTCCAGCTAGATATCCTACATGCATCTGCCATCAGTATGGAATTACAGGTGGCAACTGCCTGACCACCTGTTTTGCTGGCTGGCAAGTTGTCTGTTCACTTTCCTCATCAGGAATAGGTATGGCAAGAGTAAATAGTCAAAATGAAAACCCTTGCAAATGAACAACCTCACCTCTCCACAGGCAGCTCCACAGTCTCCTTTTCCCCTGAAAGACTAAAATGTTTTGGACATTGTTCTGAGGCCAAAACTGGAGCGCTGTGCCCCTCCTTTCCCCATTAAGCCTGAAGCACTCTGCCTCCCTTGGGACAGCATTTCTTCCTCAAAACTGTTGCTGCTCTACCCCAATGCACTAGGTAATCAGTGTGATTTCCTACAAAGATTCTCACCCTTGATGGCTCTGGCAAGACACACCTGCTTTGATTAGATGGACTGTGTATAGAGCCAGGGCCATTCACCTGCACCACAGACCTGAGGCCAGAGGGCAAAGGTGTGGGGGGAAGTAACAAAGCTTTGTCTTTTTTTCTCTTTTTAAAAACCATCGACCTCATCACCAGAACACAACAATGTTTTCCAAAGTGTGGGTGAAGCCCCCAGAGAAGCAGAAGCAAACTGGCAAAAGGACTGTGGAAAGAACAACCAGGTCGTTTGTCAGGTTCAGACATGAAAGGGAAAAGAAGAAATTCAACAGGAAGGGGTTGGTAGTTCTTGTGATCACAAGGAAGCCTTCAAAGGAGAAGGCAACAAGGAGAAAGCAAGAAAGAAACAGCATATGTGTTTGTGTATGCACATGTGTACATGCTCATGGAGTTAGGTGTTAGCAGTTACTCTTTTAGGCAAAAGAGCAGTGAGGAATGTGAGGAATGTCCCACCTCATTCACAGGATGCCTGAATTTCAGCATTGCTTAACTTCTAATCTGCTAATCAAACCATGTGAGAGGGAGAGAAACTGGCCCAGGAGGGCACTTTACACTATTTACTACAAGGGACCACTGAAGCTGGACTGGCTATTTATGCCACACACATGCTCACAGGGACCGGGAAGGGTGTGGGACAGTTGGTTTTCTGTTTCCAGCAGAGAAGAAAGAAAAGGCAGACAAGTCTTCAACTGCAGAAAACAGGGAAACCCTGGAATGACAGTGCGGTCACACCCTGGTTTAACAAGTCTGGGTGATATCATGGGATCCCACATGAAAGTGAACTGAGGCACGAGGGGGAACAGGGAGATCTTTGTGGTCTGCAGAGAAACCTGAAGGACAAGGAAAAGGGGAATAGGAAAGGAAGTTTCCCTGCACAATCTGAATGCACTTCAACGTGCCAAAGTATGCATCTTAGGGCTCACCTCCATCAGTATATGCTCACCTTACACACATATCTGCTTCATATTTCTTCCCATAAAGAATTCCTAATAAAGACGGGTTCTTGTTTCCTCTGAAATTTAGTGTTACATCATACACTGCTGAAACTGTTGCAAAAAAAGAAAACATGGCTGTTACAGCAGCAATTCTAGCAACCATCTTGCTGGCATCCTTGTGTGAGACAGCAACAGAGCCTTGTGCAAGCCTTGAATTAATGATGTCAGGTAGGAGAGTCCCTCACTACTTTGTGTTTATGCATCATATTTATCCACATCAGCCACCCCACATCCCCAGCTCTGTGGCATGTGTGTTATCAAAACACCAGCTGACATGCTGAACTAAGCAACAATGACATACATGAAAGGTTTATTATTTTTTTTAAGGCTGGTATCTGACAGTTCTGTGGCAATTTACAAATTAAGAGCTGACACGCTGAGTGCTTATTACTGCCAGCTCACTAATTGTCGTGGACATCATGAAAAACAGAATATACTACCCTGTACTACACAGAGGGTACTAAAAACATGTTACAAGTGATGCAAATAAGTAGTAGCTTGCCAGTACCTGTTCCCCTGAGACACTGGACAGCAGTGGTGAAACCTTTGGTTCTGGGCAACAGGTGGTATTTCAGTTTAGGCAACCCCTTGGATTCAGCTACTTCCATACTGATACGGTGCTTGGTCTCTGTAAAACGAGTTCCTTCACAGTACAGGAGAAACTAGTACGAGACAAGAGGCAAAAAACAAGGACACTTGAGATCAAGAGAAACCAGAAAACTGGTGTAAGATAAACCTACATCCGTGAATGTGCACACACTTCAGTTGTCTCATCTGTTCATCAACTACTGGGCATAAGCACCCCCTCACAACTCATTTGCAATTACCTTTAATTTTACCAACACTCGTACCAAATTTAAGGCGACAAAAAGACAGCCCTAATTGGGGCACTTGGAATGCACAAAATTTAGGAAATCGATCCACTCAAGTCAATTTTAATCATGATTTAAATTACCAAGCAGGATGTCTTGATTTAAATAATCAATGCTAACTACGTTTTGCACTTATATTTTCTGGTTGTTTTCCCTAGAGACTAGTCCTTGGTTCTCAGTCGTAGAATCATTAAAATGCATAGCTAAAGTTCAGTCTTGAGATATTCTAGTTGGTAGATTTTTTTTTCTGTTTTTTTTTTCTTTTTTTACCACACTAATCAGGAGGATATATTAAATATAGTTCATATCCATATAGTCAAGCAATTAAGTAGCTGAAAATACATTCTCCAGATTCTTATTTTTTCTATCTTTGTAATGGTAGAAAATTACAATGCATTCACAATGTTCTAGTTAAGGCTTAATGTTTCACTGTTCATTTTAACAAGCTGTACTGGATAATATTGAAAAAAATCACTTTAAATGCACAAAAAACCCTCAAAATATTTTATAAGCCAAGTAATTGTACATTACATGTGCTGCTATAAAAGCAAACCTGTAAATTTATGAAAATGTTTGCATTCAAAGCTCTAAGGAAGTTAGTAGGTTGATTATACCACTGTGTTGCTGCAGTAAAATCTAATGTTGCACACAATGAAACAGAGATGTTTTACCCTTGACTTCAAATAATGTCAAAATAAAAAGGAAAAATGTAACTGCAAAAGCATATATAAGTTTGCCATATATTCTCATAGACACTTTTTGGGAAACCTGTAATTTCAAAGATCAATGAACACAGTAACAGGAACTCTCTATCAAAATCCATGGTCTGTGCATCCAAATTCACTCCTCCAAAAAAAACGTTTCTTTGCTTATTTGTCTCTCCAGCCTGCCTCAGAAGATGTAGCTTAAGGTCACAGAGATTTAGTAATCAAATATAGGCTTTTTTTTATAGGTGAAAAGTAAGTTCAGGCAAAATCAACAAGTATTACATAAGCCTGATCTATAAATTATTGTTAAGCTTCTGAACTGTTTCCCAAATGGCTTCTGTAACCAACAGGCAAACAGAGAAACTTTTTACCAGCATATCCCAAAAGACCTCCTCAAACAGAGCACGGCTTTTCCTTGACAACACTTGGAAGTGAGCAGACCATCTCCTGACACAGAAGGCCACAGAACCACCTCTGTCACCATTTCACTTCTGGCAGCCAGTACCAGAGAAGGAACTCAACACTTACCCACATATATTCAGGGTAATCAGACAAACGTTTTAACCCTTCAATAACTGTATCTCTGTCTTCTTCCCATTTCCTTTTGCAGAAAACAATCTCAAGGAAGTACCACGTCCAACCGATTAGGGGCACATATAGTAGTTCTCTCTTAGCAAGGACTTTGGAACTCTTGGAGAAGGAAAGAAAAAACAAAAAAAGAGACAATCCAAAAATGTCATTTGCCGATTTGTACAATGAGATCAAATACATTAAAGTTAGGATGATGAAGAGCCTGATGGATTATATCTGGAAAGTTAAATGCAAGAAACTATGTGTCTGTGTTTTAAATGGACCTGTCATCCTGCAGACGAAGGGGGAGCCCAAGGCCCCACGTACCCCCAGCACTCCGAAGCGCTCCGTCATGGTCCAGCCGCACAAGAAGTCGATCTCAAAGTTGTGATTCAAGATGATGATGACGTGTTCTTTCCCAAAGGTGTTCACCGTGGCCTCGTCCGAGAACAAGGTGCACTCTGTGCCTGACCACCATTCCAGCAGCATTACCAACTCTAACAAACACGGTGAAGACGGGGAGAGGTGTTAGGGGTGCCCCTTGCAGAAAGCTTCAAGCCCCATTCAGTGCCTGGTCCCTTCTGACTCCCAGCACTGTCACCTACTCCAACCAACCCAGCCGAGATGAAATGAAAGCTTGGATGGGTACAGACCAAACGACATCACCATCCTTAAGTAGTATTTAGAGGCTCTAGACATATGCATTTATGGATAATTTTAGCAAGTTTGGGCATTGTATTATGAATGTGAAATTTCACGATCACTGGGAAAAAAAGCCCAAAAACTTTGTGCCTGAAAACAGACAGCGGAGCTGTTGATTGCTCCACCAAATGAGTACAGTTTCTCCCAGGTGGAATACAAATTATGCATAGATGCAGCCTAATGCTTTTACTCAACATGAAACAAGCTCTACGGAGGTAAACAGACCAATAAAGGTCTTTTATAAGGATGCAGTGCCATAGATCTTCTGCAAGAGGTTTTAATATTAGAACAAAGGCTCTAATCATTCTGTATTATGATCATCAACACAGATCCAAACAGCAAACAGTTGAGCTAATTTATCAAAATACCTGGGCAAAGACAGGAACAGTAAATTTTGTCTTTTACTGCAAAAGAATGAGCCTTTTTCCCGTTTTCTCCAGCTTTTTGATATTGTAGCACCTCTTACTCCACTCCAAATATTTCCTTTCCATTACCCACCCTTATTTTCCACTTCCCCTTTTTTCATCTTAAAAAACCCTTCCACTTAAATTCAGCATGCATTGACTGTAGTTGCTATGGTTAGCTTACTTCTCTCATTTTAGAACATCGAGGCAGATGGAAGACATTTCTTGTACCATGGGACAGCTATAAAAAGTATGAGAATAGTTCATTCTCCCAGCAGGAAGATTTGCTTCCATGCAAACTGTAGTCATTGGTGTGTTCTCATTTCAATGAGATATGGATGCAGTCAGAATTTGTTTGCACAAATATGACTGTTAAAAAGTCCAGCTCTTCCCACATAACTACAATAAACTTGCAGGGTCAAATCTGTAAGGTGTCCCCTCAGTTCCCTACATCAGGTTCTGCCAGGAGTTATTTCAATTTCCCATTGGGAGGCCCTAGTTTTCCAAAACAAGGCAGTGTCTTCCTGCACAAGGGCTTCTGATCAGGATCAGACAGGGTCATCTACCCACTCTGCTAAATAAGAGTGGGTCCAATTTTGCACCACATCAGAGAGAAGGCAAACACAGTATTTAGGTGAGTGATGGGGAAAACCAGTCCCGATGTGCTGAAGATACGGAGCTTCTCTAGCACTAGATTTTTCACTCATGACCACTTACTCATCCACCAGGTTATTCCCCTATATCACTTTCAACACTTGCTCATTTGGAGGAACCACAGAGTTTCGCAACTTGTTGATTCAAGAGCACTTAACCCTGGTCAACTGGAAATACAGCAAAGACAGAATTGCCTTGTTCATTTACACCAGCTAGAGGTTTCTACTGTCACTTCCCAGCTTTGTCTCCTTTATGATCACTTACCTTCCTTTCTCTGGTTATCCTGGCTCAGTAAAAGGGGAAAGAGGATAGCAAGACTGTACTCAGTGAGAGCACCTGCCAAGCAGGTGGCCAGGAGAATGCAGGAGTGGTACCAAACAGAGTGTGGTACTTGGAACGACTTTCTGTTTCCACTGCTGTCTGTGTACTAAGGAGGAATATTTCCAGTACCTGCTACAGCTGCTGCACTTTCTTATCAGAAAATACAATAAACTGGGTATGTTTCTTTTTCAAAATCAGGAAAAAAAATCTGCAGAGGCAGGTGTGGATGTCTGTCTGCAGAGCATTTCATTTACCATTCACTCTGAAATAGTGGAGGATTTGCCAGAGTTCATACTGAGAGAGGAGGGTTGATGAGCCAAAGAAGGAAAATGAGGAAACAGATTGTCTTTTACAAGTGTACTGATAAATGATGTAATTATAACCAGGAGTGGGCTCACTTCCTTTTTTTTTTTTTTTGCTGTGTGGGTTACAGCTACTTTGCGTGGCACTGATCCCACTGATGCTACAGCAAGCACATCTTTATGAATGATGGGATGGGAATACTCACACTGCCAAAGATATTTCCTATACAGGGAAAGCAACACCTTGCTACAACCTGCCCCTGTGGCTGGTGTTCCCACACACCAAAGCCAGGTACATTTACAGCCTCACAAGCCACCCACAAACAAAGCAGACAAGAGGCACAGCACATCCCTCAGCTGAAAGTACCAACATTTGAGAGATTATTTTTGCAGCTGGACCAAACTAAACACGCTGCACTCTCCAAAGGTGTGAGTCATCTGAAAGGAGCTGATGTGTGAGAGCATGAATTACACACTACCTGTCACGAATTGCAAAGGGCTGGGGACAGAGCCCAACAGACCTTCTTCCCTGTATGTCTGCCACGAACACTGGATAGAGTCACTCTCCTTCTCCTTCAGAAGCTGTGCTTTATGTATTTGGGAGGAGAGACAATAAGAATAGAGCCTGGTTTTCAGTACATAGCCAGATACACGATCACCTATGTATCCACCTCTGCACACTGATCCTCTGCCAGGTGGGCAGAGCAGCTTCTCTTACAGAAAGCTCTGACATGAACATCCTCGGCCTGAAAATATAAACAGCTTGGAGTAAGAGAGTAAAATGTAGCACCCAGAACAGAACACCAACCTACAGGTTCATGGCCAAAAGGCTTCCCCATAGCGACATATATTTCATTATGAATGGCAACATTTGAGCTGCTGCATTTACATGGCTTACTTAATTTGGTATAAATCACAGTTGAAGTGCATATTCTGTCAGCTTTTCCATTACAGGCCATCAGCACTCTGCAATCCCATATAACATTTGCATTAATTTTCACAGTTTAATTTCTCAATGAGTTAATTTATCACAGGCTATACACTGGGGGCTATTCTAGGTACAACCCAATTATCTATTCAGCTTCTCCAATAGTGTGGGTTACTCCAGTGTTTAGAAGACCTGAGATAGCAGCATTTAAAATGTGATTTTTTTTTTTAATGCACAATGCTAACTTGTAGAGGGTTGAACCTACAAGCCTTAGAGGAACAAGCAGCTCATATCCTGAGAAACACAAGACTTTTAGTGCAACAATAGTTTTCAGGAAGAAATTTGATTCTAGATTATTAAAAGCATATTAGGAAATTCTTACAAGCAAATTAAATATAAAAAATCCCATACACCTCCACTCTGCTCCAACCAAATTTTAAGTTTCTCCTAAGCTATTCCATTACAATACCTTTACTCCTGACAGTTTGCCTGCCACTCTATTTAATTTCCTTTCTCCTGTACTTCTCAGGCAACACTCTCAATAGGCACAGGAAGGACAAGAACAAGGTTAAAAAGAAACCAAACTAGATACTTTGGAGAGGTTTTGTTGGTAGTACTTCACATCGATGACTTATGAAATGTGGGTGCCTGTCAGTGGACTGCTCAACTGCAATTTCAGTACTCACTGTGGTGACTCATTTAGCCAAAGTGGGAGTTGGATGCTGAGCTGAGCACTAAGGTAAGTGGCCGTGCATGGTGGGAGGGGATGGAGAGTGGAAACCGATTAGATGATTCACTGCTGAAACAGGAGGTGACATTTCGGCTAAGGAGCCTTCTAAACACTCATTTCAGAAATCAAACCCCCTGCCAAGCTCTGTGAGGAGGAAAAAAAAAAAGCCATCCACGGGGAGGAAGTTTTGCAAAGGTCTGAAAGAGGAGAGCAAAGCAGTTGAACTGACTGTCAAGCTGACCCACAGGCAGAAGAAAAGAGTGACATCGCTCCCAAGAGGAGACCCTGGCATCAGAGACAGACACTGTAGGGTGTAAAAGGACTCTGGAGTTATCACACAGTTCAGCCACAGAGATGTCTACACTAGAGACTGCAGGACAGACCACTCCCCCTCCAGAGCACACAATCGACTTGGGCTCCTAAGTGGTGAACATCCCACGTGCTCTCAGTACCTGAGCCAGTCTCAGAATTCTCCCTTTCCCTTCACTCAGCACAGGCTCTGATGCCGGATGAAGATGGCATTGAGACAGAATCAGCAAGTCCTATCAGTCCAGATAGAGTAGATGGTGGGGAGGAGCTTTACTTCCCACTTTGTTGAACGATAGAGTGACAATATATATCAGCCCCTTGACTTCTGTGTGATTTCCCAGTATTTCAGAAAAAAAATGGCTGTTTTGAACTGCTCTGAAAGAGTTGAACATCTAACCTATTATTTCTCTCTCTCTCTCTCTCTCTCCTCTCTGTGTGTATCCATACACATAAGCATACACATTTTTCTGTGATTAACAAAAGCAGAAAACAGGAAAACCCTCTCCCCCCCCCAAGCCCAGCCCTCACATCCCCTTCAGGCATACTCACGGCTCCAAAGGGAATAGGCAAGGCGACAGTTTACTCGGCGATAAAACTGCTTGTTTATGGGCCAGAGGACTAGCGTGCATAGTTGAATGAAGTTAATGATCAGTCCACTCACAACAAAGACGAACCCAATGAGGAGGTGAACTATGAACTGGGTCTTCAGAAAGGCAATGAAGCCCATGATAACCACTCAGAAGCGTGAGCAAGGGCCGTCACTCAGAATAACTGTCCTGAAAGAGAAAACAAACAAACAAAAGAGTCAAATGGAGAGTGGGTTTACAAGCCCTGAGGAAGGACAAAGCAAAAGCCATGCAACAGTCCATGCAACTTCAGCAAGAGGCACCCAGCCCAACAAACACTCTGCTCTCCAAACCTGCCTCATTCAGGTCTTAATAAACTGGTGACGGGTGCAAATCGCTTCCAAAAATAGGAAGGAATCATTATTTACAATTCACAGCCCACCAAGAAGATTATTGTTTGCTGAAGACAAATCTCACACCTCCCTTCAAACAAAGATCACATAATTGGATTTAATGCTGGGAGGAACACAGAGCCCTGCAGTCACAGTGAGCCGCTGAGCCCTGATGGGTAAACAAGCTGCACAGCGACTGCTGCACCTTCAGAGGTCCCTGAACTGCTACAGGAACCTCAGCCCTGAAAAGAGCAGGGCTGGTCACAAAGAGCATCAGTCTGGCAAACACTAAGGCATGGAAATGGAAATTAGGTATTCCCACACCCAAACCCCATGCTGGAGTACAAACTTGATCTGGAAGGGCTTTGATGCAGAATCTTGATTCCACTAAATTAGCCAGAGCATTTAACTTTGAGCACATGCCATATTTATAACAGGTGCAGAAACACTGGCAATGCCTGAACCAGCAGAAAGTCACAGGAACTTAAACAGACAAGCCTGATTCACTATAAACCCTGTCAGCACAAAGTTAACCCAATAAAATGTATTAACCAAGACACCAAATTGAGTTTATTCCAAACTGTGTTATCTGGCACTGGCCTTTTCGACCTGTTGGATACTAGAAGTCCTATGACAAGGCCAACCAGGCTGTCGAACCACAGCCTCCAATTCTCACCCAAAAACCAGAAGCATGACCCTGATTTTCTGTCACAGCCAAAGCTTGCTGACACGTTTTGTTCTCAGCTTTTATAAAATGTTGCAAATGACCAGATCAACCAGTAGATGGTAACAAATACTTTTCACCAGTCAAGTATCTGAAGGTGATGTGGACCCCATGCCTAAAAATGAAGTACCTGCCAGCTGTGAGGAATCAAACCATTTTCACTTGCCACCTGCTTATAGTATGCTGCTATTTATAAAACTGTACAGCAATTTTACTTGTGAAAGCTTGTTTTCTACCTTCGCTTCTACAAAGCAGGTACTGCCTTTCAAAGCACAGAGTGTCTAGTTTTTGCACAATTAGCATCCATTTGCATCATTAGTAATCTACCCACTTCAGAAGGACATTACAGGGGAAAAAAAACGTGTTTCAATATAGCCAATATTTTCCCTACCACAGAAAGCAAAGCAAAGTAAAGCAAGTTGAATAATGTTGAAGCTTATGATAAACAATCTAAGTTCTTCCAGTGTTTTCGGGTAGGAATGAAAGAAACATTTCTTCCACTAATAAATTACTTTCAGAACAGCTGTTTGGAAGCAAAGACTTCTGTTTAAAAAGAAACAAGTGGAACCCTCCTTCCTCCTCCCTCCCCTAAAGTGTGCAAGGCACAGTTGTCTCACACAGCCAAAACACCCGTGTTCACACATCACGTAGCCATGGTGGTTCAGTAACTTCCTAACACTGCAGTGGGTTCATTTATCTTTTCCACTGGCAAAGTTCTAATAAATACTGTCAAACATTATACACCAAGTTCTTTGCTTCTAAGATCATTCTCCTCCCCTGGTTTATTGCAAAAGCCAATTCAAACAAACAAGAAAAGAACAATTCCCTCCCAACTATTTTCTGAGACCCTACTTGCCTTCTGTACAGCCACGTGAAAGCAGCTTTGCTGATGACTGTGTCTTAATGTCAGACTATGCAATGGTTGGATTTGATCTTGGAGGCTTTTCCAACGTAAAAAATTCTGTGATTCTGCCTATCACAGTCATTAGACCAGTACTCACTGTCTCTCAATGCCCAGCTTGGCCCCTTTCAGACTAGGGCCCAAAGAGCATACAAATGGCACAAGGGAAAATTGAAATGTCAAGTATTATCCTCAAATAAAACAGTTTGGCTCTACTTCCACAGCCTCTTCATTTTGAGCAAAGTCTGGAGCACTCTGGCATTTGTCCTCACATTAAGGACACTGCGGTGCTACGGACCCAAAAGGGCACATCCCTTTTTTACATTGCAGCATGTTGCTCCTTCAGTTCTGTTACACATGGAAAACAGGATTCATCAGTCTTGCACCGGCATCCTGCCCCACGTGCTGGTCACCACAGAATCATTAAGGTTGAAAGAGACCTCCAAAATCATCGAGCCCAACATCTGACTGATCACCACCCTGTCAACTAGACCATGGTACTGAGTGCCACATCCAGTCGTTTCTTGAACACTTGCAGGGATGGTGACTTCACCACCTCCCTGGGCAGCCTGTTCCAATGTCTGACAACCCTTTCCAGGAAGAAATTCCTCCTTATGTCCAACCTGAAACTCCCCTGGCACACCTTGAGGCCATTTCCTCTTGTCCTGTGTGCAGTTGCCTGGGAGAAGAGCCTGAACCCCACCTGGCTACAACCTCCTCTCAGGGAGTTGTAGAGAGCAATAAGGTCATCCTCGAGCCTCCTTTTCTACAGACTAAACACCCCCAGCTCCCTCAGCTGCTCCTCACAGGACTCTCTAGACCCTTCCCCAGCTCCTTTGCCCTTCTCTGGACTCGGTCCAGCACCTCAGTGCCTTTCCTGAAGCTTGAGGGACCCAGAATTGGACATAGCACTCGAGGTGTGGCCTCCCCAGTGCCGAGTACAGGGGAAGGGTGGGACCCCAGAGCTGTGTGACCCCGGTTGGTGACACAGCACAGCTGCCTCATGCAGCAGCATCTGGGCTCACTGCACCCCTGTGTGTCTGGGGGCTGTGAGCCTGACCAGTCCTGCTACAGGGCAAAGAACAGCAGCCACAGCATGGCTGGTTCCTCTCCAGCATGTTCCTATCACAGTGCTTGCCCAATTGCTCCATAAAGCACACTGGTTTACTTGCACTTCCTAAAACAGACAACGACCAACTAAATTATGGGTTAGTCTTGTCCAATCCTTCCAGTTTCCATGTTGGATACAGAACCTGCAAGTCTCCTTTTGGCAATCCCTCACTTAGTTGACTTTTAAGATAATTAGTAGTTAATTCAGGAATTCTTCAGTTTTCTGCATTCCTGCCCATATAGGACAGGCCAGGCAATTTAGGGACAGGGTGACAGGCAAAAGGTGGTCAGCAGTTGTTATGTTGAATCCCATGGTCAGGTTGGGTGAGGGATAGGGTGTCGTAGGGAAATTGTGTGAACAATTTCTATTGCATTTCTGAGATTTTTGCCTTAGCATAGCTGAGTACTGATAGTAAAAATTACTGTGCCACTAAGACGGCTACAGGGCCTGAAGTTAGAACAAAGGTGGATTCATGCCAGATGCCAAGGAGGAGTTTTGGCAAAGTGAATAAGGTGTTCTCATCTCCTATGACCACCTGTTGTAGTCCAATTAACAGTGGACAGCAGAGCATGTTTTCCTTATGTAACCAATGTAGTGTGAACAAGAAGCTAAGCGTCATAAGCACTATATAATCTGTCTTTCTCCTAATAAAGATGACATTTTGCCTGATCATATTGATGTAAGAGCATCTGTCCGTGCCCTTCCACTCAATAATAGGGAAATGAGTATTTACTGGAATGAGGAGAAGCACCACTTCTGCATCTGACACATATATTGAGATCACCTAAGGGAAGTGTCTAGGAAGTAAACATCTGCCCTAGTCTAAGACAGCAAGTCTCAGTAGGATTAATTCTTTTTTTTTTTTTTTTTTTGAAGTCTACCCATATCATTTGCATAGTCAAAGACCTGCTGGTAAAATCTTATTTTCACCCTTCTTTTCCTAAAACACTCTGTAACTTCTCAACATTGACCTTTCACCACAAAACCTCCATTTCCTGTTGCAGAGCCACACTGAGAATTGTGGGCAACTTTAGGACTCTCCTGGCTCTCACATCCTCACCAAGTTCCTGCTTTTCACAGCCACACTGCCAGCCAGCACTAGGGTAAAAAACCCAGCTCAAATCAAAGATGACTTTCATTGCCTTTTAGTACTTGACCTCACAGGGCTGTTTGACTTCCATAAAGTCAGAGAACACTCCCCACAGTATTGATCACAGGATCATAGAATCATTTGGGTTGGAAGAAATCTTAAATATCATCTAGTTCCAACCCCCCTGCCATGGGTGGGGACACCTTCCACAAGACCAGGTTGCTCAGAGCCCCATCCAACCTGGCCTTGATCTCTTATATGCCCAGACGAAAAAGTTCTTAAATGCTTTGAATCCTTTGGGGCTCCCTCCTTTATTTATATATCTCTCAAGTAAAGGGAAAGGAGGCAGATATCCTGTGGTTTTCTTGGTGTGGTGGATTGACCCTGCCTGGATGTCAGGTCCACCAAGGCAGCTCCATCACTCCCCTCTTCAGCTGGACAAGGGAGAGAAAATGTAAGAAAAAGGCTCATGGGTGGAGATAAGGGCAGGGTGAGATCACCAATTACAGTCATGGGCAGAACAGATCTGACTTGGGGAAATGAGCCATTAGAAGGCAGAATGACAGAGGAGCATGATTGCATCAGCCTCATTTCATTAAGAAATCAGGTTAAAAAAAACCCTGATGCACAACATGCACATTACAGCATTCCATGAAACACAGATATTTATGAACTCAAAATTAAAAATTAAGCCATTAATCATTCTATAAGACAGCGTATCCACTTTGAACTCCAGGTTTTAATTAATTTATTGCTGTCATGTGTGTACAAGCCCTCTGAAGTTCATCATGTTTGCATGAATTTGAGCATGAAATTAGAAACTGCTCCCCTGACTGTAATATTCCAACTCAGTGAGGAATAATGTGTTTGACAACAACAAAAACTGTGGCAGCCAGTACTTACACCTCTAGTCTTTTGCCATGTAGTTTTTCTGAGCATGCTTTTGCCATTTCCCAGCTGCTTCCATTCTGCCACATTTACCTCCACTTATGAAACTAATTACAGACACCTTTTGCACTGAATGTCCTGCCCCCACTCTGACTTCTTCTATTTTATCTACCTCGTAACACTTTTGCTAGCTGAGGAATGAGTGAAATTCTCACAACACTGAATTCTACCTTTCACCATCATATTTTAAAATACTGTATTTTTCAGAAGCAGCTTTGTAACCCTCTTTGATGTCTGCCAAACTTGGCAAACCCTGTCTGTGAGGAACGTCTAATGGTATTGGCAAGTCAGAAGCAGTACGTAAAAAGCATTTTGTTGCCCATATGGAGTTTCCTCACCATTTTTCAGAATTCTACAAACTCTGCTCGTTGAAAACATACAAGGAAGATTCAAACCTATTTTTCATTCAAAGTTAGATCTATCTGTTCCATGAGCTGCTTCACGGGTATGGGAACAGATACAATCAGCAGCAGGCAGGAGAAATGAAAATGCCTCTTCTCTCAGTACACTTTCTACACTCCAAATTTCTCTGATGACCCAGCTCAGGCTACTTCTCTTTCAAAACCATAAAAACCACTAACATAAATGTCTATTCCCTCATCTCTCCCTGTGAGATCAGAAAACACAAGAATACTAAGCAGCTACTCAAGAGTTGAGGCAGAGACATGAAGGAAATATTCCAATGCTCCTCCCTAAACCTGTTTGGTAGATAAATAAAAGCCCAGATACCAGTCTGGATATTTGAGCATCCCCCAGAAGTACCACATTGCCACAGAGGCAGCAGGTTATTTTCCTGCACAATTCATGGACATGCCACACAAAAACATGTTGATCATCTTATGAGTTGTGCTCAATGCTAATTACATCAGTTACCTCTAAGAAATAATTTTTCCTTGCAGAATACACAATACTTTTGTAGCTGAAAGACAGAAGTGCAGTGGTTACCCAGCTTTTAAAAGTGAAATTATATACTCATAGCAAATAACCCTGATATAGGAAAAATATTCATGAAGAATATTATATTGCATATAAAGAATATAATATTATAATTGTCAGTAATCCACTTCCTGCACTGTATCACATCTCTTTCTGGGATGAGGAATCTGGGAGCCTGACCTCCATGATGCAGAAGTCATACAAAACCAGGAGAGAGAATATTTACCCAGGGCTTTGCCCCAGACTCCAAAAAAGCAACGTAAGGCTCATGCCCATTCTGCCATGGTGCCACTAAAAGCAGTCTCCACTCAGGCATGATTTATTTTAGAAGTTTTAGTTGAACCACTGGCAACCACAGCTGTCTAAGTAGGCTAGAAAACAGACCAACAGCAGTGAGTCAGCACAGAAAATAGGGAAATATGGTATAACAACAGCTTTGGTATCCATTTGAACAGTCTGTACTAGGGATTCTCCAGATAGGCTGTAAAATTAGAGAGCTACTCAACTGCACCCCACACAGCATTACAGACTGTCTACTACAGACCCAGCCTTTTAAACCTAAGCATGGGAGAAAGATTATCTCACACAATATAGGTCTAATTTCCCTGCACATCCAAGGCTGATTCAGAGTTCATTAAAAATCCTGCTTGTCATGAATTTTTAAAATTGAAGTGTATGGAAGAGAACCTTAAGCTAAACTGAGGTCACAAAGATGTAAATTTGTTTCAAATTACAAGAATTAGGAATACGATCTCAAAAAGAAAAAATGTTGCTGAGTTACCATCATGAAATTAGATGAGAACTTATTCCTTGACATTTTGTCAATCTTGGCTTTGAAACAGCACCACGACCAGTTTCCAGAAAAGGTCAAGAATGAAAGATTATCACCACTACCCGTCTGAAATATATGAATTATTTTGGTCTTGATCTAAAGTCCATCAAGTCATAGAACTTTCCACTAGTGTCAATAGGTTTGGCTTGGTATCTGTAGAGATTTTTTATGAGATTAGTCTGTTTCCTATTGGAACTTCAGCCTTGGGGCTGCTTTTCAAAATGTGGCACTATTGGGCTTCCTAATTTTAAAATGTGGGGCAGCTTCCTATCAAGGTACTAAAAAAAAAACCACCCCCCCAAAAAACAAACAAACAAAAAAACCCAAAAAACCAACAAAAAACCCAAACCAACAAAAAAAAAAAAACAAAAACAACCAAACAAAAAACCCCAAGATAACCACTTGTTTAACTTGTATTTCTGTAGACAGAAGAACAGAGAATATACAAACAAAGCAAAGAAAAATATTTAAACAACTCAGTGGAACCTGAAGGGGATAAAACAGCTCTCAATACTACACATCACTGCATTTGAGGGTCAGTTTTTCCTCTTCCCTGCCCTAAATGCAGTGTTACTGACATGATTAAACCTCCTCACCAGCTGTAGAGAGCACCGTGCTTATGCCACTGCTAGGTATGAAATTATATTTTTCTAACTTCTTGCTACAGTATTACAACTGAAAACACAAGCCATATTAAAATGGCTGTTTCCCAAATTTAATTTCAACCATTTCCTTTTATTGTACTTGGCACATAAAAAAAAAAAAAGGGAGAGCAAGTGAGCACAAATTTAATTCCTCCTCAGCATACACCCTTAGTTAACTCTGCCTCTATGTGAACAAATGGATTGGATAACCAAAATGAATTCTGTCTTGCTTAGAAATCTGCTGTCTGCAAGACAACCACCACAAGGAAGCAGAACTGCTTGAGGAATTTCTCTCCCTGCAAGCAGCTCTTTATTGACAAAGAAAACAATTATATTTTCATAGGGATTTTCTGTTCACAACAGGAAAACCAGAGGGATTCTGTCATGAGTAAAACTGGCCCAGGCAACCTCGATATCATGGCTGAGTATCACCAAACCTGACATCATTTTTTCCACACATTTCCAAGACATCCCAGGGTTCTGCACCAAGCTTTCCAGTGAAGGCATCCCACTGCTTCAAAACTTGGTTGTGCACGCAATTTGTTTGTATTTCAGGAAGACAAACACTGCCTTATGGTTTAGTAAACTTAGGATAGCTTCTATTAGAGTCTGTCATTTACAACTGCTTGTAGGTGTTTGCCTGCTGTTTCTCCCCTGGATGCACACGCTTGTCATCCTTCAGTCTGCTGTCTCATGCTTTTGTTTCAGTATAAACAACACAAAATTAATTTCCCCTAAAGCTATAATTACGAAAACTTAATTGCATATTAAATTTAGATTAGATAATAATTACAAATTTTGCGAGTTTGCCTCATTCCTCATAGGTAAAGATGGGTTTTGTGGGTATATGGATATTTACAGGTACTTGTGAGAGCCCTTGTAGAATTCAGCCTTAATAAACCTTGTGCTAAACTTGAATATTATCAATTACAAAGGTTTACCCAACTGCAAGTTTTGAGCTCATGTTCTTTCTCTTACCTGCTTGCTACCAAGAGTGAAAAAAAGCCACCCTGTAACTTATCTTGCTCTACAAAGCATACAGTTGGCCTAATTTTGAAAACCAAAGGCAGGTAGACACACATTACTCCTGGTTTCATCTTTAGTGGAAAGCACAGAGAGACATGAGCCATCAACCCAGGGCAAGAGGAATCCAGACTCCCACCAGCCTGTTGGCACAACAAGACATAGCAGGAACAGGCCTGGCTCTTAGATGCAGTGGGAGAAGATAAGCAAGACTGCAATTTAAAATAATAATAATAAAAAAAAGATAAAACCAGGGGAAAATACCAGCTCACTGCAAGACATTTACACTGAAGCACACGAGCTGGAACACTGTCATGTTCTGTATATTTTAAGAAATAAATAGGAACAATTATCAGGTTTTGCAAATTCCTTGTGGCTCCAGACAGACAGCTAAGCGTGACTCACTCAGACATGATTGTCAAACACCTTCTGCCAGACTTGTTCCTTCTCTCAGGAGTTTTTAAACCTTCTCCTGGCCCTTTCTGTTTGTTTGGGGGCAGCTATTCTCTCCCCCTTGCCACTTTAGATAAAACTGCCCCAAGGGAGAAGCAGGATGCTAATCCTTGCCAGCTCCCCGGTTCCCTATTCCTTCCCTCACGTTATACTCTCCTCTTTCTGTCACACACACCAACAGTTCCCCAGGCCTGTGCAAGAGTCCTGCTGGGTGCCACAGCGGATCTGTTCCATTCAATCACTGTGCACAGCATTACAGGCACTGCCTGCCCATCTGGTGTTCAGTTTGTATGTCAACCCAGACTTTCTGAAAAACACTGTCAAACTTCCAGCTCACACAGGCTCTGAGAGCTAAAGCAGCCTGGGAGAAGCTGTTGGAGAACTCGGCAGGTCTAACAGGTCTGCTCCAGTTCTTGAAAGGACAGACAAACATTTTCTGTCCTGCCAACTGCTCTCTGCAATTTCACTCCCAGTGCAGCAGCAGGGTGTGCTGCCCAGTTTCCAGGGAGGCAGATGCTGCACAATACTGGGATGCAGTACCTGCCAAGCAGTATTGGGATGCTCTTGCTGTTAAACGCTCCCTTTCTTTTTACAGACAGGTTCACTCATCAGTGATATCTAAGAAAGGACTTCACAGAATGGTTTGGATTGGAAGGGACCTTACACATCATCAAGTTCCAACCCCCCTGCCATGGGCAGGGACACCTTTCAGTAGACCAGGGTGCTCAGAGCTCCATCCAGCCTGGCCTTGAACACTTCCTGGGGTGGGGCAGCCACAGCTTCTCTGGGCAACCTGTGCCAGTGCCTCACCACCCTCACAGGGAAGAATTTCTTCCGTGTATCAAACCTGTTTGAAGCCATTCCCCCTGTCCTGTCACCATAGTTCCCGATGAAGAGTCTCCGTCTGGCTTCCTTGCAGGCCCCTTCAGAGACTGGAGGGTGTTCCACACAACCTTCTCTTCTCCAGGCTGAACAGCCACAACTTTCTCAGCCTGTCTTCATAGGGGAACTGCTCCAGTCCTCTTACAATTCTGTGGCCTCCTCTGGACTTGCTCCAACAGTTCCATGCCCTTCTTATTTTGGGGTACCAGAACTGTACGCTGTATTCCAGGTGAAATTCTTGGTTGGGGAACCAAGCAGAAGACCTTTAGCGAACACAGTACACTCGTTTACCCCTGTACAAAAGGGAAGGGATATTTGGGAGAGCCAAGAGCCATCTGGAGCTCACTGTGCAGCCCAGCAGCAGCTCACACATCGCTGAACTTCTGCACTTGCAGTGACCAAAATCGCCACCAGCGCCACAAGACATTTAAGCAGCTTTGAATGTTCATCATGAAAAACAGGCCAACAAACCTCTTATAGCCACAGTATCTGCATGCTTCTTACTTACTCCCAAAGTTACGCCCCAGGCATGGGAAATCCTTTCCTCAATGACAACACACAGACTTAGGACACTGCAGATGTAAAACACATCTCCACAGGTACCTGTTCATTGTCCACTTGCTCATGCTCTCTGCTGCTCATGACTGACCAGTTTGTGTGCAACACCACCCTGGTGTGGCTTTAAGGTTTCTGGGTCTCAGCTGGCCCAAGTGGGAGATGGAAAGAGTGGGGCAACAGTGTACAGCCTACAGCTGTCCAGCAAGATCTGTTCTGATAGCCCCACCACCACCTCCTCTTTAAACCTCGGGAGATACTGAGAGATGTCCCTCTCTCATGGAAAGGACATAAATTACTTCTCCACTACTCAACAGCGAGATTAAGTGGCTGAAAATACAGATGCCCACTCCTGCAGCCAGGGTTGGGAAAATCTCCATTTTCCCTGGGACAGAGGACCCCAGACCTTTGGGTGAGGGAGCAGGAAGCAACAGGATTCTCCCTGGAAGGAGAAGGATGGAGGGGATGACCAATTTTAGCCAGGTTTAGTGCTCACAATGTGAATGCTCTGGAGGTCTTATAGATCCAGCGGGTAGCACCATAACGACACCTCAAACAGTGCTCCTCAGCTGACAGCAGGTCTCACTACAGCAGGGTAGAATTCCACATAGGTTTGGATTTGAAAATCACTTTACTTATACACACACACACAGACACATATACACACGGATATAAAAACATGCACAGGTCATATCAGCAATCTCCAGGCTAACAGTCATAGGCCCAAAGGAATTTCATTTTAACTCTGTAGTTATGCTGGTATTTGGAGAGAAATGGTCCATAGAAAATCAGCATTGAATCAGAGAAAGAGTGGGAAGTGGAAACCAGGAGAACATGGATTTCATGACTCACAAATAATGCCAAAAGGCTAGGCTGGCCATAATCAATGCTCTTCTCAAATCAGCTCATTTATTCCCCCATCAGCAGTTTAAACACCTATGCAAGTTCTACACAGTATCAGCAATACCACAAATATGTGATAAAATTTACGTTTGGACAGATGCATCAATGTTTCTTTTTTTTCAGGCAACGTGGTGAGAACACCAAATCTCTTCTCTTTCCACAAAAGGGACTGATGCCAGATGACTTTTTCCCATTAAGTCAAGGCATAGATTAGCCTTTACAGAGTAATAATAAGTTAAAATGAACATTTTATATAGACTTCCTTCAAAAAGGACAGACAGAGGGAAGTCAGCCCCACACTCATCCTTATAACCTCCCCCTCCACATCACGTGAAGGTTGGCAAACCCAACAATATAAGCAGGTATTGCGAGTCATAAATACAACACAGGATTTTAGTTTGATTTCAAAAAAACACCACCAGGCATTAAAAAAGTGAAACATACTCTAGCTACTTAAAGTGATGAGAGGACTGAGACCCAAACTTACAAACATGTTATTCATCACAGAAATAGTTGAAGCTGTAAGTTACCTTCTCATAAAGCTGAAAAAAGGGCACTTTTACTATTTTGAAAAGCTCGGGACTTTTGCACCACCTGACCTAAAATCATGTCAAGATTTAATCCCCAGGAAACCACACTCTGCATCTATTATTTTCAATCTTCCTCATGGAGCAAGTGCTGATACTGACATTTTTCCCCTCAAATGTAAGCATTTTCAGTTCCTCTTGGAAAAAAAGACTTTTTGCCTTAATTACTTCTGGTTTTGACACAGCCAGCAGGTGTAGTGAGTATTTTCTTCATTTCAACTAGTTCATTCAAAGTTGAAAACTCAGCTGGGAGTTGAAAAAGGAAAGAGCCTCTTGCAATCTCTGAGTAAAAAACAGGTGGGAGAAAATGAGGTCTCTGAATTTTAAACTGGGCCAGACTTTCCCTGGCACTTGTGTCTTGGTTTTTTCCCTTAGAGTATAATTCTGTTCTTAAAGTGAAGACATTCTGGCTGTGGCTACTCTCTTTAGTGAGAAGGATACTGTTAAGAGTGAATTTTCAGAGTAATTCAATATCCTTCCAAAGCCTTTCATTCTTTATGAAGTTATTATGACAGGTAGTTTGCCTGCACAGGTGAAAATGCATTTTTGTGAATACAAAAACCTGAAGCTACTACAGTTACAACTGGCACCATAAAACAGGATTTGGTCAGATTCATGTCTAGACACCAATAGTAACACTTTTTAAGCATTAAATGAACACTACGGGGAAAATACTAAAAAATATTTTAAAAGTAACATGCTTAGATAGGAAGTCATCACCTTGACTCCTACTTTCCAACTTGAGATTAACATTTGCTTAGTATCTGGTAATTAGGTCTCTCATTAGGTCCCAAATTCTAAAGTTTAATCAGGTTAAAAAAAATTATTTGTTTATAAAAGAACTGAACATGTTACAATATAACTATTTCAGGGAGAAATTTTGAGTATTTCTGTTTTTTCATGCAGGGATTTACAATTTCACAGTAGATTTGCTGAAGCATCCTTTCCTGAATCACCTACTCCGATTTGTACAATTCCCAAGGTGTAAAAAATTTCAGAGTGCCTTCACCCTCCTTGAAGAGAATTTCACTGACAGCAAGGGGCCAGAGCACTGGCAAGCTAGCAGCTAGTTGAAGTGGCAAATAACAAATAACTTGCCACAGTGACTTCTTTAAAATATTAGGACTTTTTTTTCTACATAGCCTAAATAAATTTCACTAACATCAACAATCTCTTCAGGGGGAAAACCAGGAAGAGTTTAAAGAAGTACAAGTTAAATATTGTATAAAAAAAGGCACCATTTGGAAGACGTTGCATGTTTCCAGATGAGTGAATGGTTTCCCCAATGACAAAGTGCTGCTTCCAGGTGTCACTCCCCTGAATAGAGGAGCAACTTCCAAAGTGAGCCTTTCAACTGCAAGACAGAAAACCTGACGCATGGCACTGTCACTCCTGAGGTCAAGGGTAAGTTCAATCCAAGAAGTGCACAGGGAGAGCACAAACCTCCTCAAAACAGCAGCTCCCTCACATTCCTATGGAGCCAAGGGAGGGGAGGATGCCCAAACCTGTTTAAGAAGTGCTCAGGTAGCTAAGAGAAAGGGGAAGGTATCAGCCTTGAAATGCAGACAGCTGAAGAGCTGAGAGGCTGAGGATGAGTACAGGAAGAGAGGAGCACAGACACCACCACCAGACCACCATCCCCCTAAATCCACAACATGAACAAGTAGTCCATCCATCACTCTCCACCTCCATGCCAGTATATTTAGCATGTTATTTCCCTCCCCTCACTACATGCAACTACAGGAGTTATTTATACGCCAGAAGAAATCCTCATCACTTTAATTCTCCACCACCACTTGCTGAATCCACAGAGTAAAATGACAATCTGCTGTTCTGACACCGATCTTACAGCTACCTACTACCATGCCACACAGTTAACATCTCTGCTACAACACTTGGACTTAGTTGGACAGGAGGAGCTTACTAATTGCCAGAAAAAAAAAAAACCACCTCTCTAAACTGGGTTGTTTCCTAACACGCTGGGCACAGAAGGAAGCTGCATCCATAAACACACACACACACGTCACGCTGGTGCAGCTCTGCTCAGCTCTGCCCTGTACATCAGCTTCCTTCCACCAGACCTGCTCCCAGCGGACGAGCAAAGCAATCACTGGCCAATCAAAAAATTTCTCAGACGTATCAAGAGGGCAGTAAACCTAAAATATCTGTGACTTGTCTCGTCTCCTTCTCCACGAAAACATCTATTTTCAGACGCGTAGCTTCTATAACGGATCTCTCGAGAACAAAGGTTTTGTTTTTAATTCTCCCCTCGCCATGGCAATACATGTACCAAGCAGAAAGATGGTCTACTTAGTAAAGTGCACTTGATGCTATTTTTGAACTCAAGATACAAAATAGTGTCCTAATGGTTTGCAAGTTTCATTTTTACAGTACTTTCACAAGAACTGAAATACCCATCAATTTTCTGACTTTGCAAGCCACTTCCTCCATTGTGTTTTCTGCTGAAGAAGTTTTGAACAAGAGCTATTATACTTTAAGAATGACATTTTTTATCCCAACATTTCACTTCATACCATCATTTCCAGTTAGTTTTCTCTGCAAAGCTTTTCCCTCTCATCTGCGTTAATGAATTCTTGATATCTACACTCTGATGGCATTTTTGTCATCCTACCTGCTCCCATATACACAGCCAGTTAGTCTCCTCAACCCTTCCCCGGATGACAGCTCCTGTGAGCACTTTACAATCTTTGCTTTCTCAAATTATTGCTTTCAGCATCTCGTTTTATAAATAAATGGGGCTGTGTGAAAGCAAACAGAATACGTATGTGAGAGTGATGTGAGAGAAATCATCTTTGAACGATCACCAGTGAACATATATTTGACTATAGGACAAGCAGAAGGGGAATGGCTCCAGTTGTTGATGGCATCTGTTTGCCTGGCAGACTCCTAAAGCAGGATGAGAGATCAGCACTTCACACAGACAAGGCCAAAGTGGGGACACCTGCATATGGCTCGATTCTCTCCTTTCCAGGCAAAAAGGCCACCAACAAAGAAAATCCACAGGCTGCTTCCAGATTTACTTCAGTTTCAAGGCTACCAAACTTCAGATGTTCGCTTTGCATTGTCAACTGGCCTCTCCCAAGCAGCCAACTCTGGAAAAAGTGACCTACCACTCACCTTTGTACACGGACTAAAAAGGTGGCATCTCTTTCACAGAATATTGGATATGTATGAACTGGACAAAGCCCTGAGCAAACCAATGTATTTCTGAAATATTCCCAGCTGAAAATTGCCTCAGACTCAAATGTCATGGCTCCAGAGGTCCCACCCAACTATATTCTTCCATGTATTTTATTTTAATAAGGAATGCTTGTAAAATTACAACCCCACAATCGAAATCTCCATAGAATCGTGAGATCTCATATTAGACCTGAGAAACCATTCTGAGACCTCTTTCTTCCCTGAAATGTCATCAATGAGCTCTACAGGAAGGCAGGCACCGCACATCCAGCAACGGTAATTAAGTCCAAACTGCCTGAGTTTTCACTCCACTTCCCAGGTGGCTTTTGCAGCCTGCAGTGAGCTTTATGTTGCCATGGCCACTCTTACAAGCATTTCACCCCTCCTTTAAAACTAATGACATCACAGCTGCAGTACAGACACACCCATCAGGTAACTCAGCCACAGATTGATTCATTTTTATCTCTACCAGCTGTGCAGATCTAAGATGTGATTAGAAACAAGTTCATCCTTCTTAAGACAGTTTAAGTATTACTTAGAGCATTTGTTTCACTCCACTTAATCTCTTTGCTACCAGTAAAAATGATTGGTCTCTCCCATGGTCTCAGAGTGCTAAGTCACATCCCTCTCATATCACAGTCTGACATCATTTGTTTGCAAAGGGCAACCGAATCAGCCACCAGGGAACTGTGCTGTTGCACATCCTCAGTGAAACGGGAACAGAGCTGCCTTCTCTGGACCAGAGCTCTGTGGCAGAGCAACCACTGCCCAGGGATTGATCAGCAAGGTCCCTGGGGTTAACTTGGGTTGTGTTCAAGAGCAAAACACATTCTGTGTGGTGTTGACAGCTGCTCTTTCAGTCTTTCCTCCAGCCCTCAATATCTCATGTTTTCCCTAAGCTCCAACTCAGACCCATATATAGGAATCTGTTTAGTTCGTGCATAACAATTGCTCTGGTTGCAGAGAGGAGCTTAAGTAGCTTACAGAGCTGCCTGCCAAAGAAAGGAATTTAGCATGTAGTTCCAAAAGCCTAGTTCCATACAAACTTGGATTTCAGTGTTGACATACACTTTTACATGCTCACATTCATGTAGAGATGTGCATATCAAAGAACACTCAACTTTGCCTTCATAACATTTCCCTAGGATGCAGTTCTTATCAGCTCCTTTCTCTTCTCCCTGGCTACTTCCATGAAACTGGTAGGATTCCAGCTGTTTTGGAGACACCCTCATGGATACCTACCAGCCAAGTGTGGCTGGAAACTCCTCAATGTGTTCAAACACATCACTGGGGAGAGAGAGACAGAGAAATGTATTTGAACAGGACAACACTAATTTTATTTCCATAGCAAAGCAGGCTGAAAATCTGCCAAGCTCAATCTCTTCAGGTCATCAAATTCAAACACACAGCAGTGCTATGTTAGCCTGGATAAACTCATGGTTTATGGACATGGGCACAGTCACAAAATCCTTTGGGTAACAAGTTTTTAGACTGTCAAGACTTTACATGTTTTTCCACAAGCAGCAGCCACAGCACAGAAACAATCCCCGTGAAAATCCACATTGAGAACACTGCTCAGAGCTTCAGCTTCCCTGCAAGACTCCTGATTTAATGGAATACTCTACGCTCTTAAAATTGTGTGGTTTGGTGCTACGGGTGTGTTGGGAAGACATAGGCTGTTTTAATCTCTACCACTTATCTCATAGACAACTACTCAGTCAATGTAGGACACCTATCTTCTCAGTGCTTCTGCTTAAGCTGCCTAAATAAAGCAGCAGAGCACACAGTGGTTTTTACACAAACATGGTGACATTTCAAGCGCTGCAGCCCCTAGATTATGGGCACATTATCCACAGATAGCACATAGCACAAACCAAGCCCTAATTTGACAGGAACAGAGCTCAAACCCCACATTTCACCAGTTTATAGTTTACACTGCAGCATTTCCCAGAGCAAACCATCTCCTGAGCCAGCAGCACGGAAACAATCTGCCCTCGCTGCCTGCAAATCACCCCTTCAGCACCTACATATTAGAAACTTCCAGGTTATTGTGCCTAAAATAACAGGCAACACATTCAGTCCAAAGATACAGTGATGAGAATTGCTAATGAAATCCAAGTGAAGGTGAAGATAGACATCATTAGAGATCACGTGCTAAACTACTGCTTTGAACACCTGAAACAGAGAGCAAAGCACAATTGCAGTCAATAAGCAAATAAAATAAATGGGCAGTGAAATTATGCAGCTCATTAAAACTGCAAGTCTAGCATAGGCCTCCCCTCTCAAAAAAACTGCTAAACTGCTGCTAAACTGCTGCAGCACAAAATACAACAGCAGCCAAAGCTTTGTGATCTGAATTATTTTTCTCTTAGAGTGCATTAATGAAATCAAAACATTCATGGCAAGTTCAGGCATTTGGGCACATCACTCAAGCTACAAGGCAGCTCTAGGAACAGTAAAATTACTGTGTTATATTACTTTTACTTCTAATACAAAGTACACCAATTAATCAAACTAAATACACATTAGTATTTCAGGTTCCTTTGGTGGCCAAAAGCTGAAACAGAGTGCAGATTTGGCAGTAGGGGGAAAAGAAAGGGAAAACATTTTGTTTCAAATATTTTGTAGCTTGGAACGGGTCAATTAAAAACCACAAAAAACAGAGCAAAAGATTCTTATGAGTTTATCCTATATATTAAGTGATGTCAAACCTACACAGAATGATAAGTCCGTTATTTATGTGCTAAACATTTTTGTTGATTGGTGAAAAAGGACAATTATTTTAGGGTCTCTTGTTGTGAGGAGACTTTACCAAACCAACTCCCTGAAGTGGTAATGACTGAGCAAAGAAGGAAATGTGATGTCTTATGTCCTTATAATTTCTGTGTAGTTTAGTCTTGCATTACTGGATTGCTGCAGTGCATCTTGTGAGGAATTCACATCTAGTATCAGAAGAAATTGTGTGAGGAGAAGTGGCTGGGAAATGGATGAGCCCTCTGGACTGTGCCCTATACAGCTGTCTGTAACTTTAGGAAGCTGTGGTAGTCCCTCCCTCATCCTTCACTGCTGACTGAGCACCACCCTTCACATATCTAAGCAATGCCTTTTTATCTTTTTCCCAGCCCCAAGCCTGCCAGGTGCCACACAAATCCCAGAGGAACAAAGACAATTCTCTACTTCCTTAGATGAATTCCTTAGAGAGTACAAACTAAGTCTAGCCCAGAAAGCGACCAAAATATGTCCTGTCCAGCAAGCTAATAAGGGTGCTCCAACCTAGGAGAAGCAAAAGATCAGATGGAATTACAGAAAAAAAAAAAAAAAGAGTTAATCTCTCAATATGCAAAGTTGATTCCCTGATGAACTGGTGATCTCTGATTTTAATCACCCCAGATCTGTCTGAGGATATTCTAAGGGAATTGCAGTAGCCAAACTAACACATTTAAGAAGAAAAAAAAAAAATTAGTGTTTCTAGTTACTTCCTACAGGGCAGACTTATGTTAAAAAATTAATAAACTAAAATATTTATCAAAGTCATCTTTCTTCAAGCATCAACAAATTAAAGAGTTAAAAATACCCAAACCAACAAAGACAAAAAGGCACTTGGAGGTACTCACACTAAGCCTCATCTATATCTAATCAAAGAGGCTTGAATGAGCTTTCTTTTCACTAGCAAATAGATGATGTCATTAATTTTCTACTGAACCTTGAGGTTGTCGAAGAAGAGGATCTGACCTAATACCAGCTAATTCCTGCTGTGTGCAGAATTGTAATCTCTCCTGCAAACCAGATCTGACCTGGATTCAAGTCAAGAATTTGAAGAGTGAACAAAATAGGGAGAAAAAAAAAAGAATCACAAGAGAGATGTACATGCTATGCCCTATGCATAACAGGGACACAAATTTATATTTGCACCAGTACAAAATTGTAACTGATATCAGATGCACACAGTCCACTCCACTATTGATTCAAGACATGCAGAATTAATTAAAAACTACACTGTGTTCATGTATATAATTACCACATGTACTTTCTTTGGCAGGAAAACTTTAATGTCCTTAAGCTTTAGATTTCCTGATTTTTAACATTAAAACTGTAAAGTCACTTACATATGTCCTTGTTTTTTGAACATTTGGAGGACGACAGAGGCTGGTAATCACACACATTTTTAATTTGAACTGCCACACTGTATAGCTGCAAGTTTACATATCCTCAGAGAATCACTGTAAAGCTTAAATGTAAATGAACTCATTAATATTAGAAAAGTGTGCATAAACACACAGAGAGGATCGTGGGCTTGTAAACAGCACAGGCAAAACTGCCTGGAGGAAGTACTTGGCCAAAAAAAAGCCAAGATGATCACCCCACAGATATTAATTTGTTTGTGTCTTAAACACTTTATAAAAGAAACAAACTCACATGCTGTGCTGAAAACTTGTTCATAGCAATGTCACACCCCCTGGAAAGTTTTCCAGTCATAGTCATATTAATTCCAACTCCAGCAGGCTTTTCCTTTTACAGTTGAAGTGACACGTATTTTTTCACTAAAACTAGTCAACACGTTGCACTTGGGTTTCTGAAAGCTGCTGTTTGCTCCAGACGCAGCTCTGAAAAGCTTCTTCTTTTGGCTGTAAGCCTTGGCCATATGTGGAGACACAGGGAAACAATGGCAGCCCAGAAATGTAGGGCAGCCCAGCTCTGCTCCTGCCATTCCCAAACCCAGGCAGGCCCATGGCTATGTGGTTTTCCAGCATGGCCAGTCAACCCAGGTACGTGCGGGCTCCTGGCTCCTCTGCTCCACGTCACCACCCTCCCAGGCCCCAGCTCACCCCCAAGGGGCTGAGTGGAAAAAACTGTGCAAATCTTAATTTCCACCTGCTTGAAAATGCTCCTTTTGAAGGGAAGACACATATGTCCTGCAAATACCCTGATACATTGTGAGCCTGACGCAGCCCGATTTCCAAGTTACGTGCCAAGAGACAGCTACAAGAACTCTAAGCAAGAGCATGAAATAAGAGTGAAAGAACCTTGTAAAGGCTCTCAGAACAAACTGGAAAGACACAATCACCATCTTACCTTAGGTGGCATCCTTAGCCACCACCCTCTCAGCTGAGTAAAAACACACAAAAACTCAAAAAACAGAAAACCCGAGTTCCATAATAAACAATAAGGGCACCAGCACAAAACAGGAAAGGTATTTACCCCAACCACCTTGATTAGTAAGTACATCAGTCTTCCAGAGCGCTTTTAAAGGACTACTACTCTCCAGCTCACCCCAACGAAGCACTTTAAAGGACGAGCCGCAGTCGCAGTACAAAAATCCAACTTACCAGTACAAGTAATAGGCTAAAGCCAGGAAAATGAGCGTAGCACAAATTCCAGCTAACAAGCATAAACTCGACTGGTTCACCAACATCTTCCCAATTTGTTATTGATTAATAAAAAAAACAAAAAAAAAAAAAGAGGAGAAATGGAACGGCAAAAACGGACGATGCGAGTCTTGACTGGGAAAGCAAATCAGTCTTGACATGGAGGAGGGATTATGGTGACAAAAGCACATCAAGGTAAATCTGGAAGTGCTTCACAGCTACTAAAACTGCCTGCTCAGCAGCAGGAAAAAAAGCTGGGTGTCCTCTCCATTATGTGGCTTTGTAAAATACTGAACTAAAAAGCCCCTCTTACCTCAAGAACAAGGGTATGAACGGGGCAGAAGCGGACTAATATTTAAAATAGGTAATACTTTGCAATAAATATTACAGTCAGGTGGTGTTGCTGACAAACCAGGCTTTTGCTCTAATCCAATAAGCTTCTTACAGCAAATTACCAGGCTACAATGGACTGGATTCGCTGGCGTGGTGATGTACGTGTGCTCAGCGCTGTCACTTGACACATTTTTTTTTTATGGGTTTGTTTGGGTTTTTTGTTTTGTTTTGTTTTGTTTTAGAGAGCTGACAAAAGACTTCAACAAAAATCTGGATTTTGGCAAAAAGGAACTTCCCACCCCACCAAAGCCTTTCTCTTCTCCACGAAGAGTGAACAGAAGGCTCGTGAGAACATCAGTGCAGAGAAAAGGTTTGGTTTGCACCCAGAGTGCAGCCCTGGCAGGGCGGCAGGACTGCTCACCTTCACAGCACGATGAAGAGATATCTTTGAACTGCACAGACTAAAGAAAGGGACTCTGCAGCCAGCTGAGGGGGACTTGGGATTCCACTGCCCTTCCCCTTTCTCTACAAGTCTCGCAGGAGAGCTCTACCCATCTGAAGACAACGGTGTTTTCTCTCTCCTCTCCCTGCTCCAGAATCAGGGCTTTTGGAAGGCCTGAGCCACAGCAGGCACAGTCCAGCAGCCTGGATAACAAAAAGGAGATATCAGAGCCCAGGGAGGAAAGAAACGAGGTGGCAGCAGTTACACCCCACACAGGCAGCAGGAACACGGTGCTGCTGGTGTGATTAGGGCCCTTATGGCTGTTCTGCACCATAACCTGGACAGTCCAGATAAAGAGACACTTAAGGCCACGTCCACATAGGGAGAAGAGTTGGACTAAAGAGTGATTCCCGTTCACCTACCATTACACCAACACAGCCCTCCATGAAGACACAGTTTTCACTGGCATAGCTCACCTGGTCAGAGTTAGGCCTCTAAAAAGATGGGAAGAAACAAAAATCCAACCAAAATCTAGCTTAAATGCCAAAGAAAAATTAGAGTGGTAGCCACAGCCCCTGACACTCCCATTTTCTGACCAAACTTAAGCAGCAGCACTAAAGAAAGCCAAGGCATGTTATTAGCCCTTCTTAAACCCCTGGCTGTCCTAGAAGTGGAGTCACATAGATTTTTTGGAGTTTTCAATAAAGTTCAAAGAGGCAGGACAAAAACACTTAGGACACAATAAGTAGGAAAATTTTATAATCAAAAAAACAAACATACTTGGAACTACTTGCCCAAAAAAGGAAATTTTGCAGGCCATGAATTTTAAAGTCACAGCCAAATAGGAGCTTTTATCCAGTTCAGCAGAGCTGAGTGGAAGAAGAATGTACCTCTGAGTTTAAAAGCACACACAATAAATACAACATACTTCATAAAGTGTGGTGAATAGGGTCCAGTGGAATCCAGCTTCTCAACAAGGACAGAAGCATCACAGCATTAGTGAAATAAAGGAAAATTTTGAGTGCTCTCTATGTACCAAGTCAATAGGTCTCCTGCCCCTCTTATATCCTGTATGAAGTCCAGGTCTATTGTAAAACCTTTTTTCAACCTCATCTACAACTCAACCACATTTCTCAAGTGACTACACAGATAAAAGACTTACTTCTATCTACATCTTTGTCAGTGAAGGAAATAGCTTGCAACTAAATTCCTTGGAAATAAGAATAACCAGTTTCTGTGGGCTCCAAAGGAATTTTTATTGATTGTGTTCCCCAATCTCATTTTGAGATTGCTCACACTGTTTCTGTTCTCAATTGCAGAAATGACTATATTAAATTACATTAAAATAAAGCCCAAAGCCCAAGAGACAATCTCAAACATAGTTCAAAGATGACAGGAGGGTTTCAGACATGCAGAGTCACTAAATTGGCACTTGCAATGTTTTTGTAGGTGAAGCTCAACCACCAGTTTCCAGGACTGCTGATCAATACTTTTCAAATGCACAACATTCATTACAGAAAATGCACATAATGGATTATGACTGGGCACAGGACAGCCTCAGGATTTTGTAAATGAAAACAAAAACAAAAGTAGCAATTATCAAGAGGTCTTATTTGGAAAAAAATATTAATTAAGATATTGCGATAATTGCCTGTATTTGGACCAAGGCTCATTTGGTATTTCTATTGTTAAAGCAACTCTAAAATTATAGTGCTGGTATTCAAAAAGTGATTCTATAATACCAGCCCTTACATAACAAACAGAAAAGGAGTTATCTAACAGAAGCCCTATTAGTACAAAATTATTTGAGTAATAGGCTCTTGCAATGTATAAAATAGATCAATGTTATGTAATTACAAAATGTTGCCAATCTTAGTCTCTGATGATTAAGAAAAATCTCAGTAGTGTCTACTCATCTCTAAGACTACACAAAATGCTCCTCTTCACTCCAGGTGATTGAATTTTCAAGAGAAATGAGAATTCATCCTTTATATTCAGATAAAAATAAACTACAAATGAAACTTCAGGACTGTAAGTGCATCTACACACCCAGCTGTGACACTCAGGGGCCCAACTCCTAGAGAGATTGGGTGAATCTGGAAAATTACACAGGTCCCTTACTTGTTAAAAACAGGGATGCAAAATAAAGGATAAACAAAATGTCTCACCTGCGAATCATCTGAGATGAGAGGTATAAGAAGAATGATATATTTTGCTTTCTGGACAGAAAATTATGCAGAAAAAAACCCAATCCTCAAACAAAAGACACAGAGAGAGCCAGCCAGGAGACATCTGTCTGCATGCAAATGTGCTGTGGCTGAACGAGGAGAAGCCTCTGACTGCTGCTACGAGAAGTCTCCGCAAACATCGCATTCATGCCTGTGAGCCCATACCCAAGTTCAAAGCTTTCCTTTGAAGTACTGAATACTAATTGGGAAGAAATGGAAAGTCTGTCTTTCAAGAGGTGCTGAGCTGCTTTAAATTTCAGGTATAAAACACTACCTTCTGCAGAAGAGCAGCAAGGTGATTTGCTCTGTGATTACATCCACGGTAATGCATTGGCCTCACACGCTTACACCTCATGCTTCTGCTCCAGCATTTGCTTCCAGAATCTGCACTGCCAGGATGGAAAACCTTAAATACAACTATTTATTATTTTTTATGATTATTAAATAAGTAAGTAAAAGAATAACACACTAAAGTGGAGGATCAGATGACACCAGAGCTATCCACACGCTGTAGAAATCAAAACTGTAAAACCGAGGAGAGACAACAGGAAAGTTTTCCCCTGCCAGTGCTCTCCTATACTAAACTTAAAAAAATTGCCAGAAGAGCATTTTGCATTATTTCACCCTACGAATGTATCTCCAAGCTGCAAACTGTTCACCAGCAGTGGAGAAAGGCAGAACATGTGCCACTCAATTCTAACTTTACAAGTCCCATGTCTTGACGGATCTGACAAGTAGGAAAGACCAACCAGCCTCCTGTCACCAGGCTGACATTTGTCACATCACCTTATATATATATACGTCACATATACCTCATCTATAATTTTCTGTATAGGAAGACTATGCTTTCACCAGCAAATTTTCCAGGGTTTGACCCTGGAAGAAGACAGAGCCACGTGGAGAGGGAGGAAATTAAAAAGTCACCGTTTTGAAGCATCTGGATTTGGAAAGTCTTCATATCACAGGGGAGACAGAGAAGTGAAAATACTAACAGAAGATGTAGGTGTTCTGCTGGGTAACTAACCCCCTTTCTCCTTGTATGGGATCCAGCCTTTATTCTCTTTGCTGTCACCACGGCTGCAATCAGCAGTGTGTTTCTTTCTCAATACAGCATCTATTCTTCTTTTAGATGATTTCACTGACAAATATTTCACAAGGCTGTTATCAGTCTGAATCCATATCTGCTCCTGTGGTCAGACCTCTTTTTACATATATACAAAAGCAGGTATCTTTCTAAAAAAGACAGGCCATACTTATCAAACAGACTGATAGCAAAGACAAATACATACCAGACAAAGTTTTATTGTTCTGTGTTTTCTGACAAGATCACACCAACCCCTTGTGGTCTGAATACTGGCAGTAGCCACACACTGCACAACCTTTTCAGTGTAACACTCCCTGCCCTGAACAAAAATAAAAAAGTCCCTCAAACCCCGAAACAACTACTGAAAGAAAAATCCTTCTCATATGAAAATCTGAAGACCAATTTTGAACACAAAAGCTGAACTGCATGGACATCAATGTGAACGTTTGAATGTGGTAAAATCTTTATCAATTACAACCAAGACACTTGAATACAGTATTCCATCCCTTCAAAAACATTAACAATGTACTGCCTTCTCACTTCTAAGTTAAATTTCAGGCTGTTGTTGGGCCATTCGTCTAGGAAACTAAACAGCAGCCACTTTGCAAACAGCCCATCTCTCTCAAAATCCTTGTCAGAGAAAGACCTGAAGAGAAACATCTCCAGCTCTCCCCATTTCTTAAGACCTTCCATCTCTTGGTGGTTTGGTGTCCTGTTGCTGACAAGGCCTCTATTAGCACACATAGTTGATTCAAACCATTCTGGATTTGGCAGAGGGGACCTTCCCATGGTAACACACAGTCTTTGAAAGATTCTGCCAACAAAGGTCACAAATCCAGGACTGGTCAGCATTGTCACAGTGCATTTTTGCTTGTTCAGCTCCTTCTGAACAGCGGTCTTTTAACGCAATGTTTGAGAGGGAGGTGACCTAAATATCCTTTTCCTAAAGGCTGCAGGGATCCTGGAAATGACTGGCCCACTAGAAACCCATGCCTGCCTTGCACCAGCAACATTCAGGCAGCTACGCTGCATGAGGGCTGTTCCTCAACTGATGGTGAAAGCATGGGAGATTTCACAGATGCTCCCTGCTCTTTTTATCATCTCGTGTAAACTGGCTCTGACAGATCTAGACGAAAGGACATTAAAAAAATCCTGACACTGTGAGTACTTTTTCAGTCCTACAAATACTGATAGTAATCTGGCCACAGGAGATTTCTCACTGATCATAACCCGAGCTGCCTGCAGGGAAATTTCTACATTTCCATACATTCCACTGTATTGCTCCCACTTCTGTCAGAGACACACGAGAATCACAGGAGCAGAGGTTGTTATCTGTTAACCTGGCACAGTTACGAAGCACTGAAAGAAATGTAAAATGGGAGACTACTAGCTTAAAGTGAGCACCCACTTCTCTTGGAGCTTGCAGCAATTTCAGAGCAGTATGACTGCCAAGTCAAAAATTGCTCCCCATCATTTGTAGAATTAGAAGCTAATTAGTAAAGAGAGGTGTTAATTGTACCAAAGCCTCACATTCAAAAGAGCTTATGTGCCAAACTCGATTTATGGACATCACCACTGCTAGCTTGGCACTGCTCTACAAAAGCTCCTCAGTCAGGCTGAGTAGTGGTTTGAGAAGCAGTATTTATGCTCTTCTGATTCATTTTTATCTGCCAGAATAACCCTCAGCTCGTCTGCAATTATATGCCAAAAACTCAGATATTCAAGGAGATTAAAAACTGCCTGGAGTTCAATGCAATATGTTAATATAGGACACATTAACAGACAATGAGTCTAGCAAACCAGCCTAGCTTCATTTAAAATAAACAAACAAGCATCCTGGTCTAATTACCAGAACTAATCTAAAAGAATCAATATTTCTCCAATCAAGACATAAAACATGAACCTTCATTCTATTTACTCAGCAATGTATAATTGCTTCTTGAGTCTGCAGACTGTGATGTTCACTTTTTAAGCCCATTGAACATGAACTACTTATTTTTATTCATTCTATTTAAATTCCTTTTGCCTTTACTATAATAAACCAGATTTTGAAATAACTGGAATAATTGAAACTTCACGGCATTAATAAGAAGTATTTTTTTCTGTAAGTTCATTTATTCCAGGCAACTGGGAGCTTATCCTAAACCTGGTTTGACTGACTGCTCACAAGTTTCTACTCCCAGGCACTACTAGAGGCTCACTCTTAACTCATGGTTAAGGTCAGCATGTCCTCAAGGTTTGCTTGTATAACTCCTTTTACAGTTATTACTCATCTCAGATCTGTACCAACAAGATATATCTTAAGATAAACTGTTAGGTTTGGGCTGTTTGCTGAGGATTTTTCTGGTTTGTTTTTTTTTTTTTAGGTTTGGGTTTGTAGGGGTTTTTTTTCAATTTTAATTTAGAAATCTTTATCAAATAGATAATTTCCATAGACATTAGGGGACAGTTGACTCAGTTAACCTGGTAAAGCTGAGAAATTGGTAGCAGTGGGCACAAGGGGATGAACAGCCTTAACAAACAGTGCCTGCAGCTGAGCTGTGAATTTATGTTACCAAATGTCCCAGCACTGCACTGGCCCCTAGCCATAAGCAGTGAAGATGTTTTCCTTCCAGGGCACACAGAACAGTAACAAGTGGCATTGCTATACCTTCACCACAGGGAAAAGAACTGCACAAGGAGATGCTGAGATCTTTTGCTCCCATCTTGCAATAGGGATCCAAATTACCCAGACGATTTCTTCCTGAATGAGATAAAAGCTCACAAAACTGGCCTTGCTGTTAAGTCATAGTAATATTATCTGGAAACACATCCTGTGACAGTATTTGTATTCCCATCTATACTTGCTGCTGGCTTTGGAAAGTACTGCCAAAGGTCCTGAATGTGTGCCCTTCACAACTTACACATGTGAAAACAATTGCTCCAATGGCAACAGTGACATTTTCAAAACAATTATAAAAGAGTAAGGGTAAATGCCATTACAGCTTCTTATAAAGCACTTTCAGTTTAGATTATTTTCTTCTTCTCAAAATAAGCATCCCTAGGAGATCAAGTTTATAGGTCCTTGATTTCCAACAGCTGATCCCCCCAGCTAGACGTGGATCTTCTGTTGGCCCAGAGCTGTGACCACCCTGGCAGGGCTGAACAGCGATGGGTTCCAGGCATAAATGTACCCAGCATTGTCCAACAAGGATGCCCTTTCCCTAAGATTTCTGGGGAGCAAAGCTAGGTGGGGTGCAGTTTTTGGAGAGCAGGAGGACCGAGTGCTTCAGAAAACACCGCTGTCATGCTCACTTCTTCCAAATAAAAGTTACAACAAGGAGAGCTGAGGTGATATTTTGATCCCCACCTCTTATACGTGGGTTCAGTAGCTAGAGGAGACATACTGAAGTGAAGGACATGGAAACAATATTTGCCCTGTCCTGAAAGAGTTCAGAGCAACACTTCCCACCTTGCAGAAGAGTGTTCCCATGCTACAACACACCTAACACACCCAGACCTGAAGCGTTTGTAGACTACCAGGGAAAATTAGTCCTTGGTTATTTTCATAGTGTTCTGACTCAGTGACTTATCAGTGACTAATTATCTGTTAAAAACAGATAGGAGAGAACATTAGTTCTGCATGTTGTGCAAAATGACTCTTAACTTAAAAATTAGATCATGTCAGACTAACAGCAAGGATGGCACCTCTGGTAGCAGCTTTTCAGAACATGACTCTGCCAGTGAAGAGGCCTCTGTCTTACTGGGTTTGAAACAGCCCGTTACCACAGCTTCCACATTGGTAAATTAAATATGAAAGCAGAGAACATAACTGGTTTTCCAATGTACTTTACATTTCTCCTTGTCTGAACTACAGAAACTCTTGAAACTGTGACTGCCATGACTGCTTTTGTGAGCTGCTTTCAGGTCTAGCCTGATGAATCTTTATGTCCACAAGCTCTTAGGAAAGAATGGGTTTTTCCCCCTCTTTGTGGACCCCACCTAAGCTTACGCAAAAATTGAATCTTCCATCAGTTGTTGTAGTTTGAGAAAGAGAAATCCCTCCATGAAGACACACAATAAGTACAACAGCAGCAGATGACACCTACAGGGCCTCTGCCTATGCATAAACCCCAACAGGAAGGAGTGTCTCTTATAAGACATTCTATCCTAATTTAGTCTCCCTATAATTCAGTCCCTCACCACCTTGTCTGTGTGCCTGTTGGTACCTGTTGTGCTTTAGTTCATGAGGTGGGGATTTGTTCCCCAGTAGTAGAGTTCACAGGGATGCTGAAAAGCTCAGTACAATTTCATAATCCACATTAGAATCTACCAATCCACTCAGGATTTATAGAATTCTAGAATGACAGAATGGCCTGGGTGGGAAGGGACCTTAAAGATCATCTCATTCCAATGCCCTGCCATGGGCAGGGACACCTTCCACTGGATGAGGTTGCTCAGAGCCCCATCCAACCTGGCCTTGGATACTTCCAGGGATGGGCATCCACAGCTTCTCTGGGCAACCTGTTCCAGGGCCTTACCACCCTCACAGGGAAGAATTTCTTCCTAATATCCAACCTAAACCTCCTCTCTGTCAGTTTGAAGTCATTCCCCCTTGTCCTGTTGCTCCACGCTCTTGTAAACAGCCTCTTTCCATCTCTCTTGTAGATTCCCTTCAGGTACTAGAAGGCTGCAATTAGGTCACAATTAGGTCACCCCTCAGTCTTGTCTTCTCCAGGGTGAACAAACCCAATTCTCTCAGCCTTTCCTAACAGGAGAAGTGCTCCATCCTTCTAATCAACTCAGTGGCCGTCCCCTGAACAATGTGAAGGCTGAAGGAATTACTCATGGCATTATTCAACCCATGCAGCTTCCAGCATGGCCATCCCCTTCCCTCAGAACATTTCACTTCCAGTTTATTCCTCCTTGTAAGTTCTAGAGACCCAAGATTAGACACCCACGCATGTGCTACACCACAAGGGCACAGGCAACAGGCCTGGCAGCCTGCAGGGCTGAGGATGAGAAGCCCAAAATCTCTTTTCTCCAAAACAGAAGCCATGGCTTGAAAAATTCAAGAGCTGTCACAATTCAAAATCCTGCCCCCCGAGTATATTTTAGCTTCTCAGTAACACATTGATGGCCTTTTCAAGCCTTAACAGACAAAGAAGAAAAGCAAAAAATTGTAGCTATGTAAGTTGAAAAATATCCTACAAAACAGCAAACACAAAAAAAAAGGTATTTTTCATGCATTTTTGGGGCATTGCTCTTATTCCAGTGTCAATGAGCCCAGGCAAAAATACTTTACACAACCAGTTTTGAAAGCAGCTGGTCACCAAGACATTGCAACAAGGCTACTTTAATCAATCAACCTATTAGGTCTCTCTTCACACACCAAAGCTGCAGGCAGTCAGCATTACCAGACTCAGCTACAATAACTATTTTTGGGGGGTAAAATTTTGATATTTGGGGTTTGCAAAAAGTGGCTATTAGCCCACTTAATGACCTGGAATCAATGATTTAACTTCCTATATAGCACAAAAATGTACATTTGAAAGGAATGTAATTTTGCACAGGATCAGAATACTTGCCCTAAACACAGACTGTGGCTGACCCAGTACATGCTGCCCCATGAATCAGAGCTTTGAGAAACATCTCACAGAAATCAACATTTCTTGGGGGACTGCTTGTCCTACAATAGATCTTGAAAGGTTATAGAATACTGAAGCAACAATCTGGGTCTTTGCAAAATCACCAAGACTAAATTACCTACAAACAGCCATAAAAAAGATACTAATAGTCCATGTAGGGGTGGGGTATCAGAGATTGTCACCAAAATGTCAATCTCTGACAGTAACCTGGGTTTTAGGATCCCATCCTGAAAAAAAAACCTGCCCTACTGCTGTGTCAGTGGGGTCTCAGCAGCCTTCCACTTTCCCTGTCACTGCTTGTAGAACAGACTAAGAAAAAAAAGGGCAAAAAGGAGGAAGTTTGCTGATGTACTTAATATTTTCATACCGGGTTACTGGACAAAATTTAAAGATGTTTGGATTAAAGGCAGCCTAAGACGACCCCAGAGTCAGCATTCTATGAACTCCATAAAGGAGCACTGTAAAGGCACAGTTCTCCATTTAAGGAAGGAGGAGATAGATAACTATTTCTAGAGTCCCCTGGAGGCTTATTTGTGGTTAAGTCTCTGCTGCAATGATTACCAACACATACAACATACATGAGACAGCAGAAGCAACAAGCTGAAGCGTTGATTTCATTCCTAAATTAAAATTCTCAGAGTGGGAGACTTCTGACGCCTCTTCCAGCAGCTCATGCAGCTCTGTGAAAAGAACAGGATTTGCACACGTGGTTTTTTTTTTCCTAAAACATTATTGCTACAGACAGAACGCAAACACAGAAACATGGGGGAAGATTTTCTTTCTTACCACCACCGGGGACCACTTCTGGCACCTGGCAACACTCAGAGCAACAGGAGAATCCCCATCTCCTCCCTCCAGGGAAGTACCACTGCTTATGTTTCAAGAGATTTGCTTTCTCATTTGCCTATAAGCAAAAAAGACATTTTTCAATGAACGAAGGTAAAAATACTTTGTTTAGAAGCAAAACACAATGCAAACAACACCCAGCTGCAAACCCAGGTAATGAATTCTTTAACTCAAACATTTCTTACTAAAATTATGTGTCTTTCTCTTTTCTCTGCAGAAAAAAACCCCAACCCTACTTCTTCCCATGTGTAATACCACACTCAGCTCCACAGGTACCAACTACTATTGCTTTCAGGGGGTCTAACTGGCTCATATCTATGAAATTAAAAGCAAGTGTTCTCAATTTACATTAAGTAGTGAAATTGCAGCTTCTATTCAGAACGGAGCAAGGGCTTGCATACACAAGAACTAGCCTACTTTTCCCCAGCTTTACTAATCAGCATAACAAAAGGTATTTCTTTTACCTACAAATCCTGTCTTGAGAGAAGTTACTGAAAATGAAGCAGAAGCAATTATCTGCCCTCCAAACACACACTTAATCCCTGTATTTTATTAAGAGTGTTTTTTATGATACTGAAGCAATTAAGCTAATCATTATTTAATTTTAGATTACTGAACTGGAGATTTACTTCAGACACAAGCTCACTTTCCACATAATTTAGTCTCAGTAATTAGAGATGTACTTTACCCAGAGGTGGCTCGTTTAAAGTGTGTTATCTAATTTCACAAGCCTTACACCATGAAAATTTCGTGCAGAAATCTTCAAACTTTAAGAGGAACCCCCCCCCACAAGAAACTCAGATTTACCAGACTGCAAACCTATTTTTCTTTAAAAAATAAAAAGACTCATTGAAAAGATTCTTCAAACATCAGCCCAACAAGTTCATGTATCACAAAACCTAACAAAAAGTTGTAGAAACAACCCACCAGCTCCTTTAGAAAGCCATTAGAACAAACAGTGCTCCTCTCACACAAATTGCTTCATTTATGACTTATTTTAACCAGGATGTAAAGTCTGCAGGAAAACACAAATGCCTTACTAGGATGCCCAGGAGGTACCTGCCATGGGATGGAACCAGCACTGACTCATCCAGTCATTTATAGATTTCTGTGACAGTGTTATCAGAGGAACAGAAATAAGGACCAGACCTGCAGGTTCATACTGTACATACTGACTCTGGATATCAAGCCACTGGAAAACTGCTCAACTCCAACCTATTTCAGACAAATTTGTGTAAAAACGTTGCTGAAAACAAACCGTACTAGGAAATACTGGTTAGCCCTGGTTGCTCCTGCCCACCTGGCTCAGCTTTAGGTCTGTAGCCAGTTAAAGGCACAGCTGGCTACCAGTCCACCTGGGCTGGCACACTGCCCAAGGCTAGTTTAATGTCTAAACACATTTGCTGGTTTTTGGAACAAAGGGTATCATCTTCCCCCACTGCCATTAAAGAGAAGGAAATCAGATGATGTGGGAAGCATTTGAAAAAACAGACACTAATTCTCCCAACTTTTTGTCTTCAAAATTGTTCCGCAAAGCCAACACATGCAAGTGCTCAATACTCAATTAAAAGCCAACTATATTTAGAACTCTATAAATGCAGAATAATCAGATTCATTTAAAGACTTCAGTGCCAGTACTTTTTTGAACTAACTTGACTTGACACACACAAGAAAGGCTATAGAACTCACCAACAGCACTGAAGATTTCAGCAAAGACTGACAAAGAAGCATTGGGATGTGAAGCTACAAGGAGATCAGGACACAACAGGTTTGATGTAGGGAGTTTACTCAAAATAAATATAAGTAAGTCTCAGTTACCTGGATATTCAAAAACCAGTATTTAATACTTTTCCATGTGGCATAAGATTACACATGTAAACTTGGAGACCCGTAGAGGAACTGTGACAGCAAAGATCCTGCCCAGAAGAGATGGTGACAGCTAGCATAGGAAGAAAAAAGCTGCAGACACCTTGGAGGTTACTAATGGAAACACAAACCCCAACAATCAGCCTTCTGGTTCATTTTTAACTGATTAACGGCTGGCATACAAAAAAAGCAATTATGGCAGATGATGACAAAGCTGGGAATCAATTTGAACAAGAAGGTATATTGAGTTATTAATAAAACAGGCACCATGGCCACAAAGTCTGGAGCCACAGGATTAGGATGAAAGTCACTAATATACAATGCACAGTTACATATATAAAATAAACTTGCCCCAGCCAGACACTGGAGGGTGATTAGTGTCTGGAGAAGGGCCTGGATGCACCAGCCCATTTCAGCACAAAATGTCTGTGAGTCACCACTGAGATGCAGCTGCAAAAAACCACACGTGCAATCCTGGGATGTATCCAGAGAAATGTGTCCAACGGAGAGAGGAAGAACAGAAAAGTGCTGCTAAAATCCCATCTGGAATGCTGCATAAGAGGCTGCCCAATTCAAAAAGGAGGCATTAGAAACACAGGAGGCTGAAGGAGGATTTCCAGCACTGACACCACACACAGGGAGAGAGGGATGGAGGGGCATTTACAGGGAATGCAGTTGCTCCTTGTAAGGCAGCAAAGACAACCACCAGGAAGGGAGATAAACCACTTCAGACAAAAAAGGCTCCTGATATCAGAACAAACAGGTATCACCTGGCCAGGAGTAAGTTTAGCCTTGAACCTTTCAGAACAGCAAAGCTCTGGGAGAAGTTTTTGATTACAATAAACCTACAAGCTTAAGGAGGCCCCGTTATGACACATTACCTGCTTTCTTTAGCTCCAACCATTTTTTTGTAGCTGTCCCATCTAAACATTCATTGAAGGGTCTATAAAACTGTCACCAAGAGCAGCTGGTTCAGTTCTCAGTGCTGGTGGGGGAAGGTCATACTGTGAGTTATGGGGCTGGGGAGGGGGGGAAGCTGATTTATAGGGTAAAGTATAAATAGTTACCGTAATATACCTGCATATCTAAAAGGCAAACAAATATTGCCTAATTTAAAACAATGTTAGCCACTTTGTTTACATTAAAATCCTCACATGTAAGTATGGCAATAAAAAGTGGGCACTAGAAAAGCTCAGCCAGTCACGAACAGTATCTCACCCTGCTTCCCAATATCCCACAAGGAAGAAATCTGTAAAACTGATGCAACATATGCCAAATTGCTCCTTGGAATAACCACATTCCTTTGTCTGGAAACAGTTCTTGAACTCTGCCTTCATGGGCTATCAAAGGGATCTTTGCCTTTTCTCTGCCTGTGTAACACGTCTCTCATGCAGACATTTTACTAAAACTGGTAAAACTGAGGTCAAAGTCCCCAGAATGAAAGAGTGCAACTGGTAGGAGAATAACTTCTGGTTTGATACTGAAGCACAGCAGTGTTTTATGCAAGAGAACAGAATCTCAGAGAAAGTTTTAGTCTGGTGCTGTTTATTGTACTGGTGCCTGCACAAGAGGTACTTGAGTCCTAAAGAATGAGAGAGAAGCTCTTCCAATTAAGAATCTCATAGTATATATATATATTTTATATATACTGTATATATAGAGAGCATAAATTGTGTGTGTACATATATATCTCTATCTCCATATATATATATCCATCTCCATATATATATATCCATGAACTGGACACTGCAAATTGTATCAAATTGCTTTTCTAATGTCTCCTAAGATGGAACAAACAGATTTAGGTAGTACAGGGAGGACAGAGTCACATTTAGGTACACACATTTTTTCCATTTCAAAAAAGTCCCTCAATTAAATATAAATGTGCATGCACTTTAACACATTTTCTCTCTTGCACAGTACTTTGATACCACAGCTTTGAAAACATTCTCAGTGCTCCAACATTTAAGACATACAAGACTCAAAAGTGCACACATATAACTCTGTCTTCTGCATCATCTCAAAAGGAGAACATTTCATTCCTTTTTATCTTCCCCACCCCTTCTTTCCTTTCTCTTTCTCTTAAATAATTTATTAAAATTTCTGAAAGCATTTTCTAATCAGCTTTATTCTGACCCACAGGAATTATCAGTATCTTTGAATCTTCTGAGTATTTACTTGACCCACAGTTTGTTCTACTCTCTAAAGACCACCTTCCATATAATACCCTGACGTTGATGGAGGAATGTCAGGAAAATAAGAAAAGGGGAAAAAAATAAAAAGCTTGATAATATATTTTTAATCACATATTACCTTTTTCTCTAGACAGTAAAACGGGTTTCATGGCATACTTCTCTCAGTGTCTTATGGAATCATCCATCATTAATAGAATGGCTTCAAGAAATTTCTTCCTGCCACCATCCTACTACTGTGGCCATCACATCTTGAGAAGGAGGGCCTCTAAAAACTAATTGCTTCCCTAAGGATAATTGGAAATGATTGACTTGAAAGTGCTTTCAGAAAAGGAAGTCTTCAGTCACAGAAGGAAAAACAGAGAGCATATCAGTAAGCTATGATGGGTATACAATGAACAATCAGAAATGTTTTTTCCTCCCTCATAATCCATAACTGAACTGTGAACCTTCTTGCCATGGCTGTGAGTAGACTGACAACTGGAATTATTAATGACATGGAAATGACAGAGCAAATACCAGTCATTGTGTTGACTGCAAATCCTTTTGTAAGACATCCACTATAAACCAGACTACTGACCTAGATGGACAAATGACAGACAAACCCTCTCCCTTTCCAAGATGGAAATTACACTTCTGCAGCAAACAAAGTGTTTAATTTTCCACTGCAGTTTGCAACCAAACCCTTCAGTTGTAAGACAGGGAACAGACAGTTGCAAGAATGAAGTGGGTGAATTTATCTGTGGTCTTATGACTCCACACAGTTCTCTTTTCACTCCTTGTGAGTGAGCTGGAGCACCAGCAGCCCACCAGTTACACCTAACCCTGTCCATAACCTTCCGTGGAGCCAGAGTTCTGATGGAAAAACATCCCTGACCAGGTTCAGCTGTGGCATCCTAAAACATTACTGCCCCCTCTTGTCCATCCCAGCCTTCTGCCAGGGATCATTGCTCCCATTGCCTGCACTTCAACCACTCCAATCCACAGCCCAGGGTGTTAGTTTAACTTCCTGAAGAAGGTGGGTTCTTCCCAGGGCTCTTATTATTTATTTTTTATAAGCAGAAAAATGCACCAGAATTTTCCACCTGTGAACTGCTGGGGCTGAAGCAGTTGCACGTGGTCCTTCCTGCAGTGCCATGGCTGGAGGCACCTGGAGGAGGAGACAATGCCCAGGATCACTGCAGCAGGATTGCTGCACAACCCCAGTCCAAGCTGATGAGGTTGAATTATTCTTGGTTAACAGAGGCTATAACTCTTTTGCTACTAGAGAGCAGAAATAGGACAAGTCCTCAGCAAGTTTACTAACTCAAATGCCTATATAGGACTACTGTGCTGGAAAGCTTTCCAGCTTCCAAGCTTCAAATACAGGATTTCAAATACAGGACAGGAAACCATGGCCATGTGAAATGATGTAGGCTGGGAAAGCCACAGCTGCCCTAAACAACCACAGCAGAACAACTCTGAACCCAGGTAAGTGCGCCCTGTCCTGGGAAATATTATCCCAATTACAGTCCAGACAGATAATCATTTATCTGCAGTTTCTTATAGCCTAGTTACCTCAGAGGTTTTCCCTGACTTATCCCTGATTAAAGGCCTAAATGAAAAACAGCATAAAAGAGGAAGTGTAAGAGGGGAATTTGAGCAGCCTTAGGGAAGGTTTCTGTATTTCCTTGTCTTTGGGAATGCTTGGGTCTTAGCTGGGTTTATTAATGAAATTTAAATAGTGAATAAATCTTGAATGCTGATGCAAGCTCATCCATACTTTATACAAGAATTGCCTAAATTCACATCTGGGAAGAAGTTGGCTCTGAAAAATGACTCAAATTATTTTTCTAAACAGCCATTAATGTACACTTTTTTTTCTTTACCTCAATATATTATGCAAGTCTGTCGTATCCCAGGGATTTTTTTTTCTTTTAAACTCTGGAATACTCTTTTGCTTAGAATAAGCCCATTATAGAAAAATTTTATAGGAATAGCAGAACACAGAGCTACATAAAGGACATAGAAATAAGGAGAGATGCTGTACACAGCACTTAAATACTATATAGAGAGACCTGCTGTGGAGTGTGGGAAACATATATAGGAATGACCTGCAGGGTAAGGAATAAGCTTGACTTCCTAGTTTCCCTTCTTCTTTCACTTTTCAAGTCTTAAAAAACAAAACAAAACAAACTCCAGCTGTAAACACCCTTCAATGATTTTTTTTTTCCTGGCTGACCTTTATCACAGCACATCCCTTTCATTTCAGTGTTCCTCTGCCACCTTCATTTTGAGTCCTGCCCCAAACCCTGGGGCTGTGGGTCCCTGCATTGCCCCTCAAGGTGCCACACAAGCTTTTCTCCTATTGCTCTGACATTTTCTTTGCTGTGCAATAGATTTATAGGTAAGTTTTAGAGCTGTAAGTCTTTAAGTGGACTTCAGCCAGGAAAAAATAAAATTCCTAAACACAGTTCTTCATAATTACTCAGTAATGAGAAGCAATTGATCATTAACTTTCATGCTCTGATCTTCCACAAGCAGACTCTCCAGTTACTCCAAATTAATCATTTTCTTAGGAACTCACGAAGTTAATAGGAAGTTACCTCACGAGATTTGAGAATTGCAGTGAGTCTTTGGCAGCTTTGAATCTGTAAGGTTCCAAAATGAAAACCTGTGGGTGAAGCATTAGTCACATCAGGATTAAAGCTCCCAGCAGCCCGCACATCCCAGCACACCAGACTCTCACCACCTCGAACTCACCCAGACGCACCCCACCCCTTCCCTGTCTACCTTAAGTCCCTTTTAGCAAGAGGCTGTCACCAGGGTCACAAGCCAAGCAAGGCCTGGCTAAAAATATTCTCCAACACTGTCCCTCAGCACTGCTGTCCACCCTGTCCTGGATATCGCTCAGGCTTTCACGTTATTTACAGAGCACCTACTGCTTCCAGTGCTGGAACCAGCCAACCCCAGGGGACAGTCACATCCCAGCACTGGGCACAAACCCCTCTGGGAGCTGTTTGTAGCTGAGGGATCCTCCTCCTTAGCTATTTTACAACCTCCCTGGTTAGACTAAACTAAACTACAGGTATTTCTGTTTATTTGCTACTCTTAATTCAAATACGAATGAAATTAAAAGGATCTAGAATGGCAATCTAGTTAAGAACTTTAATGAACAGGAGTAGCATTTTAGAAATAAAATATATTATAAAGCACTTAAATTAATTAAGTTTGTTTCCTGTCCAAAACACTTAGCATTCTGCACTAAGAAAGAAAAGCATTTTAAAGAAACCTTTAAAATTCTCAACTGCTACAGGTAAGCCCTGAACAGGCAACAGTGAAAAAAGCTGCCTTTGCTATCATATCTCACTCAGCACCATAAACAAGGAAAGAAGAGTCAAACACACCTATATCCTGAGAAAAATAATATTATTCTTTGTTATGGATGAAGACATTTTGCAGTGAATGAGGTGATAATTTTAAAGCATCATCCCTTCAGGATCTCAAAAAATTATAGATATGCGTACTCATACTATAGGTATGAATACTCATACTGTAGATATGAATAATCCTCTCCAAGGAACAGTGTCTAACAATACAATAACAATAAAAAAATAAAAAATACAATCTTCAACAGAGCTAACAGTCAAGGCAGAGAAGGCCCAGCTCATCTTCTTCAGGAAAACCTGTACACTGGATTACCAAATGGTCTTTTTTCCCTTGTTTTCACAAGGAAAGTTTTTAAATACCATCCTCATAGCATTTTCAATTAATCAGAAATATACACAAATAATAGATTTTCAGAAGCCTGATGAAGCTTGAACTACTTGCAACCTAAAATAACAATGTAATTCCTAAGAGGAAGCATTATCTTTACACTGTCCTACCTTGGTCAAACACCGCAAGAGAGAGAATTTGTTTAAAAAACAAAAACAAACAACCAAACAAGTCAAATAGAAGAGCACCAGGCTGAGGAGACAAAAATACTTGCGATCAAAGGGTGGCACAGCATGGGTGTTTTATTAATCTTGCAGGAGCTCAGAGAACAGCCCTGCCAAGGGTCTGTCCGTGCTCCTCCCCACGGCCTGGGCTGCTCCACCTGTAACAGGCGGAGAAAACCTCACCAGATCACTCTCACTCCTTCAGCCCCGGGGCCCCAGCTCACCCCAGCCCAGCGTGACTGAAGCAGGTGCCAGCTATTTTTATGTCTACTCTGCAATTCACATCTGACCTGTTATTAACTTCAAAGGGAGAAGCAGCCACAGCAGCACCAAGGGATGTACTCCCAGGGAAAGGGAGGCTACCGCTGAGCGGGAGGATGCAGCCATGGCCCTGAAATGGTCTGCAGGAATGGTCTGCCCCAACCATCATAAACCAGCATTTGTCTGATGCTGCACAACCTGTGAGATGCCAAAAAGACCTGGCCCCTTTCCTCCCCATGTACCACGCAACCCACTCCTGACAGCACCAGGTGGTGGGTAGCACACACTTGCTTGGGCTGATCCTGGTGTTTCTGGATACTGATGCACGGTTTTTACATAAAGGAATGTGGCACGCAGAATTTATGAATTTCAAAGTTCACGCATGACAGGGCACTGACGGAATAATCTAATCTTAAACTGATTTCAATGTGTTAACTGATTCACTCTCACACCACAGATCTCAAAGGACTATTCACAATGGAATCAAGTGGCCAACTGTGCACAAGGAATCGTGTCCGCAGCAGATCATCATCTGCAAATTGAGAATTACTCCAAAATCCATCTCTTTCCCACTACGAAAATCTCAGCTTCTAAGATTAGAGGCCTTTTGAAAGATTATTCATTCCCTCACACTTAAAAGGATGCCAGGATTACTATGTCCTGGACTGTAACTGAAGCCATTCAGTGCAAGCAGCTTTTCTATCAAGGGACCATCTTTTCTGTGAGATCCATTATATATCTTCGGGTTTGACTGAAGCATTTAGTAATTTTTTTTTTTTCCAATAAACACAAGAGCTGAGCAGTCTTCTGATCTTTAAAACTGTAAATGCCCAGCTTCTACAGCTGCAATAATTAAACCAACTTCTCATTCCATTACCCACATCAAGTCTCTTCCTCGGCATCTGCTCTATTCCCACATTGCACTCTTCAATCAAACCAAGATAAGCTATTTTCTAAGATCAGCTGACTTGTCTCTCCCTCAACATCGCAGCCAAAATGATTCTCGGCAGATATGAAGCATCTTGCTAAATATCCAAAAGGTCTCTTTTAAAGAAATAAAAAAGTAGACGTCAATGCAAGTGGTTATTTTTAGCACCTGAGTTGTTCTATATTTATTCCTTTATGTCTGCCTAAAAAAAGCACAATCTCTGATGAGACATTACCAGAAAATACATTCTACTGGGAAGTCTGCTTTATGAATCCTAGCTACTGAGCACTGCAACAAGTGGATCACACCACCCATCCAACCACACAAGTCTAATGGCATAAGTGCACACAGGAGAATATTTCCTCAGTTTCAAAAAGGTGCTTAAAACCCCCCCTGAAACCAACAAACTCTCCCAGAAAGCAAACTCCTCAGTATAACCTTTCTGTCATTCTTTTTAAATGCTGTGCTTCAGACTCATGCTTGAAAACTGCCACTTTCAGGTATTTTTAATTGCCTAACCCCCCTCAAAACCCCTCAGTACACCTTATGAGTTACCTGTAAAAAACAAAACAAACCCACAATCCTCAACTCCAGAACACATCACACTGCAACAAAGCCTCAAGTCACCAGGAACAGCAGCAGCTCAGGTCATACAAATACTCAGGCAATAAAAGGCTACTTATCTCTTCCTTATTTGTCTTTCCTCGTACCTGTCATATTCTTGCCTGGAAGGCTCCTGCCCCTTTTCCTCCAATGTGTTTACACCAATAACCTCGTGCCTCTAATCTTATGCAAATTACCTGCAGATTTATTTTCAAGGACAGGATACAGTTAATCAAAGGTGTGGCTTATTTATGTGGAAAGAGCCGTGTCAAGGAAACTTCTCCCAGTTGTTGTAAACTGTCATTTTAAAAGAAAGACAAAATAGTTTAAGACAGGGTCTTACATCCACAAAATTGGGAAGAAAACTTGTATTTTTAATTTCCTGCTCTAGAAAGATACCTGTTATCTACCCACAGTTATTTTAGATTTTTGAACTATGCTAGATCTCTCAACATACTCGTCCAAACAGCAGAAGTTGGGATAGGAGTGGGGAAAGATAATAGGTGCCTCTGTATATTAACTTGGAACTTCTCTCTCCCCTCTGACTTTGAAGGACTCTGTCTTCCTTCCAGGTATTCCCTACCTACAGGACAGACATGCCTTATCACTCAGTCATACCCTCCAAGTATTTTACCAACCAGCATTACCTACACACTGACAGCTCTCTGATCCCAGTGCAAACAACAGATGGTGGAGGGACTCCAGAGTATGAAATCATACTCAGCACACACACTGGTATCAGTTGAATAGATTTGGTCAGTGGCAGGTTATTATTACCTTCACACAGTGCAAATCACCTGAGTCTGCAACTTTGCACAAGGTAAAAGTACAGATTTTCAAAAGAAAAAAAACTGTAGGCTTTCCAAGTTAAAAACACGTGTGCCCCAATTACCTCTCTCTCAGACTGACCTTTGTGTGTTTGTCTTCAGAGACCTTGCCCTGCATCACTATTGCACTACTGAAGCCAGAATGACTCCAGGTTAATTTTACGCAATTTTTAAAACAAGCTGCTCTGAAGGCTTTTCCTTGAGCAAACCCACCTAACTCCCCTACCTAGTTTTGAAATCTTTTTCCCCACTGATTAAAATGTTTCCCATGCAGCTGTGATTTCATTTTAGTCTTCTGTAGAAAACTGAAGAATAGAAAATATCTAGTTTGAATTCAAGTATTCTCTCCTCATAGCCACATAAAATTCACCAAAAAAGGCAATTCTCTCACTGTTGCTCCTCCCCTACTACCAAAAAAATAGTTTCTTTATCATTGTAAAATAACTGAAAGCAAGGCAGAAAAAGCATCCAAAAACTTAGAAAGAAATAAATTAAATGCTATATACCCTCTCTGGTTATTAAAAACAAACAATAAAACATATATACTAACCAAAATAAAGTTAGGGTTTGCTTAAGACAAGTACGTCTGTGGGACAATGGAGCAGCACATCAAATTTATTCTTATTTCCTAGATTAAAAGTCATTTTGTTCACATGAAAATTCTTTTTGAGACAGCCTGTCTACTTTTTGTGAACTGGATAATCCCTTTTTCAAAATGGATTAAATTCCAGAATAAGTACGTCAAGGGAAGTTTGTTCAGAAACCTGCACTATGAATGAAATGGGGTTTGCCTCTCTGCAATCTGCCTTTGTGCTCTATTAATTAATGCCCAAATTTAGCTGTTTTATGGATTTTGTAAGTATTTGGGTGTCAAACTGACCACACACAACCTGTGCAGTGAAAGGCCAGGACACAGCCAGGTAAACCCCATTTGTAAGGACAGAATTGCTCACACACCCTGCTCTGCTCTGTGATGTGCTTCTCTGAGCAGAGCTGTGCAGACACCCTGCAGATCCGAGCTGGTTCCTCAACACAGGCCACAAACACAACACTCCCAAGGACACAAACAACTGAGGGGGTCACTCCCTGCATGGCCATTCTGTAATCAAGAGCACATGAGGGACAAAAACAGCTTCTTTCAGAGGAATTAAGATTGCAACATGACCTCCAGCACCTGCTCCTACTACGAGAAGGTGCAAAAAGCAACAAGGGAAGTCCAGCAAGAGCACCCCTGAGTCCCAGCCAGAGCCAGCAAAGGCACCAGGGAAGCTGCAGAGTCAATTGATCTAAACCAGCACATTAATCCACAGCACCGGTCTGCTTTTGAAGGGAAAGCCCTATTGCTTCTGCAGACTGGATCACAGGATGATTTTGGTGTTCACAAAACAGATTCCCTTTGGATGAAACCGAATCAGAAGATCCACCTAAACCCCACTGGTGACACAAAGCATCCAAGACAACAGGCAGGCTGCACCTCTGCAGAGCTCTCCTGTATGCCCCAAGCAGCTGGAGTCTCTTCATCTGTCACAAATTTATGCAACATCTGGTATGCCACACATTAAACAAAGGGCTAAGTGGCACCCTTTGCACTTTTATAAGTATTGCACTTTTATATTTGATGTTAACCACCAGCTCTCAATCCTTTGCGATCTGCTTTGTCTTCCACTGAGGCCTCTCAAAAACGTCAAGGCTGATCAAAGGGGACAAAGAGGGGTGGTTGATTTGAGTGCCACCAGGAACAGAGCGTAGACACAGGCATGAAAACACGGAGGGGGTAGGTTAAGGAGATCCAGAGCCCATCAGGAATCTCTTGCTTTTTATTCAGCAGTGATCACACACTAGTAAGTCACAGCACGTAGTTTTGTTCCCCCATTCCACAACACTGATCACAGTGGTTTTCCTCTGTGATAAGTGTCCTAGATGGGAGCCATGATGCATGTTCCAACTTCTGGAAGCAGATGTGAGAGACTGAAATTACATCCCCAGTGTCCACAGCAGCCATCTGTGACTCACAGGGCAGTGAAAGTATTTGAGTCCCGCCTTTTGTGCAGGCAGAACCAGGCAGGATGTTCCACTTCAGAAAGGCCAGATATGAGGCCCTGGCCTGGAAACACCCTTCCATGGTCTGAAGTCAGCAGAACTAGCAAAGGCCTGCCCCCACTGCTTATTTAACAGCAGTTCTGGTCCAGGCACCAGCTTGGAATCAATACTCCTTACATTGCCTGGAGATCCACAGAGGGCAAAGGCCCAGGTTACCTTGTTGACTACTTGTTAACTTTGTTAACTCCCACTGCTTTCCGTGTTAACTCCAACTACTTGGAGGTAAAAGGTTTGGAAGACAGCCTTGGAAACCTTGACCATAACCTTGACCTGCTCATCCCACATCAGCTCACCACTTGCAGTAGGAACTGAGCTTTACAGGTGACAGTCACTTTTTTGTGCAAGGTCTGGGCTTCTCAAATTCCATTCAGGGAGTAGAGATGCCATACCATCAGGTGGCAGAAGGTCTTGACTGTGCCTCTTCACACAGCAAAGGTCTGTGCCCACTCCTGGTCATTTCACCTATTGAGAGCAATGGCATCCGACTGGACCAAGCTCCTTCTCTGAGCCAGAGAAAGCAGCTGCAAAATTTCAGAGAAAGCTCCTTCTTCTACCTTCTTCCCCAAACAACAGGATGTCCAGGAAGGTGAGACTTTTTTTTGGATGAGCTCCTTGAGCAGTTGAAAGTGAAAACCACCCATCCCTCCTGACGCCACACTAATCTCAGGAATCAAGCAGGGATTCAGACAGCAGGTTGCACAGGTCACTCAAGTGAGCGGGAGGAGAAATAAAGTTTGTTCCCACAAGAGCCTTACACAGATAGTACTGACAAGGCAATGACATTCTAGAATCACCCCTGTGAAACAGGGAAGAGGATAACTTGACACTTCCTGGAGCAACAGTCCAAGAAGCAGAGGCTGGGGAACAGCTTTCCTTCAGAGAGCTCTGCAGCACACCACAGGGAGGATGGCCACTCCAGGGACTAGGATAACTCAAATGCAAAGAACACAAAGCAAACAAAGCAAGCAAAACTGGAATCTGCTTTTCTGACCTGCTCCTACTGCACTGCACATGTGGTTAAAGCCAGTCATGACTCCACTGGCAAAGGAATTCTCTCTCCTGTAGAGAAGAATGCACAGAGAAGAGCTCCAAAATCCCAGCCAGAGCCCAGCACTGGCACTGTGGAGAAGAGCTGACTTCTGCTAAAAGGCATTATGAGTATTATGTGCCATGCTGCAGTACAGTTCTTTGCTTGGGGGTTTGTTTTTCTTAATAAACTATTGCTTCAGGTTCCTGATGGGCAGGTACATTTTCAATCTTCCCTTCCCTACAGTATGTACCTTTCTCATTGTGCTTACTATCACCACAGCTACCAGAAAAAAGCAGAGATTAGCATGTGTATTTGAACTACTGATAAGGACAGAAAAGCATATCATACAGTCCTTTGATTTCCAGTTTGAGCAATATCCTGAGTCTGAACATTTCACATGGGTATATTTTCTCCCTTCCTCCTCCAAACATGGCATTCAAACACCCAGAGGTATTCAAACACAGAGCTAGTATTAATCAGCCTCTCAGGATCTGAATCCCATGGGCTCAGGGCAAATTGCTGTAGAAATCTATTTCTTCTTCAGTGGCCTTTGTGCTGATTCACAAGCCAGATGAAGAGCTTAAGGCAAGGGTAGGACTCCACCTTGGCAGCACCTGGCCAGGCAATGCAGCCACTGCTGCTTGAAGCACTACTCCAAGTTAGAGCAATGCTGCTAAAAGAAACTGAAGGGAGGTGAGGAGCAATATTTTAACTGAAGGTGGGAGAAAACCCCAAATATTTATAAATATATTAGAGACTGAAATATTTTTTTCAGTAATTTCTTGTTCTACTCCTTTTTTTCCAACTGCTCCTGCACTACATATACATGCTGACCTATCCTCCCAGCCACGAGCCACTGAAATCTGAGAGATACCAGATCTCACATGCACTCGCATTATCACCATCTAGATGTAAATCCTCTGGTGGGCCTCAGTGTTGGCTCCCCAAGAGGAAAGAAACAGCTGCAGAACAAAAGGAATATATCTCTTTTTCAGGCAGTTCACTTCTTTTTTAGGGGTTTAAGGAGTGGACAGCAGGGAACAGCCAAACGGGGGGGGGGGGGGGGGGGGGGGGGGG